>NW_027142370.1:12575340-12857011 GCF_026170545.1 Melanerpes formicivorus | reverse complement strand
CCCAAACCAACAAGCAAACACAAAAACCCCCAAACAGGCCACGTGGAGCAGCACTGGGAACCCAGCAGGTAAGGAATGTGCTGCTCTGTACCATCCAAAGAGGATGCCTTAGTCCCTGGTAAGTCAGGACTTCAGGTGTCCAAAGGAGGGAAGTTTCCTCCAGGCCATTCATATTCAAGCCCTTTTCATTACATGTTCCAAGATGGACCAAATGCTGTATTTTTTCACATGCTGTTGCAGCAAGAGCACCAAAGAATCCAATTTTGTAATGATATTATGTTAAGTTTTTGTCTTCACAGAATATACCAAGTGAAATGAATTAGGGATTTATGGAGGTCTTCCAAGCAGGGGCAACTTGAAAATTAGACCACATTCCTCAAGGCCTTGTCCATGCCTCTAGGGATGAAAACTTCCCAGCCTCTTGGGGCAACCTGTCCCAGTGCACCTACTCTGCCAGTGAGGACCTGTTCCCATATATCTAAGTGTAATTTCCCTTTCTGCAGCTTGTGACTGTTGCCCTCTTGGCCTTCCAGTGCCAACTTTCTGAGAAGGGGATGCTTTGCTCTAGAATCCCCTTTACTGCAGAGGTGAGCTGCTGACTCCATCAGGACCATCAGGGATGCCTCTGCAGAGCTGTTCCCCCCACTTTGTACTGATAAATGGTGTTATTCTGTCAGAAGTGCAGGAAAGTGGTTTTACTTTCACTGAACTTCAGGAAGTCCCTGTTGACCTGTTCCTTTAGCCTGGCCAGGTCCCTCTGAATGGAGGCTATGCTCACCTGACCATCAGCTGCTGTTCCCCCAAGCCTGTGTCATCTGCAAATGCGATGAGAGGGCAATTCCTCTTCTTCAGAGTTCATCATCCAGCCCTGTGCTGCTGCTTTGCTGTGCTGCAGCACTCTGCATTGACTGGATCCTCACCATTTCCCATTAGCACAGGAATGCTTCTCTGTTCATCCAACCTTAGAACCAACAGCCCTGGCGTAGAGAAAAGCTTCTAAAAAGGTTCCTGGGCCAAACCCTTCTCTAGTGTCAATTCCTTGCACGTCTAACCAGCTTCTGCTAGACAAAGGTCCAGGATACTGGTTCAAAAGCCAGGGTGCCAGTGATGCTTTTAGAAGCCAGCATGCTGTTTATTACCACCAGTTCTCTGTTGGCATGAATGTCTCCTGGAGGAGCACAAGGCACTGGGTCCCTCTGCCTCGCTGCTGAGGCAGAGCAAGCAAACCAAGCACACTGCGTGTTTGCAGGCTGAGATAGATGTGTTCTGAGCAAAGAATTCCTCTTATTGGAATGCTTTTATTACCATTTGAGCCTTCCTAATCTCCAGATACCTCCTGGCCTTAGAAAAATATGCATTTTTACAAGAAAATGCTTTCTGTAATCCTTAAAATAAATGTCTTGCACAACAGCACAATCAAGAAAGTACTCACAAGGGAATGAAGTTAGGGAAGCACCACCCCTTGAAACCCCACCCAGCTGCTGTCCTTGACCATCAGCCCAGGCCTTCACTGCAGCCTCCCTTAACCTGACCTAAGGAGCTGAAGCCATTCACTTGAGTGCAGTTTTTAAGACAGGAACACTCTCTACAGGGGACTTCTCTTGGAAGAAGGAATCAAACAAGATCACCTTTGCCGTGACATCTATGCTGGATCATTCAGCTTGCAAAAGACATGTAGGCTCATGCTCCTAAATAGACTCATAGAATCATTTCAGTTGGAAAACACCTCTAAGATCATCAGGTTCAAACATCTTCCCAATACCACTATGGCCAGTAAACCATGTCCCCAGGTGCTATTTTTTTACCACCTTCAGGGATGGTGGCTCCATCACCTTCCTGTACAGCCTGTTCCAATCCCTGACCACTCTTGCAGGAAAGAGGTTGTTCCTGATATCCAATTTAAACCTCCCCTGGTGATGTTTGAGGCCATTTCCTCTTGTTCTATCACTTGTTACCAGGGAGAAGACACCAACCCTCTATATCTATATCTAAGGCTGGCAGAGAAGGCAGCAGTTTGTGCCTCTCATTCAGCTCTGCACGTGGTTTGAATGTGTAGATGAGCTGCTGCCTCTGTTTTTCCAGTAGCTGTAATCCCATTAAAAAGCTGTTTAAACATCTCCCAAGCCCTAATATATGTAAGATGGGCTACAAAGGAGCCCTCCCTGCAGACACAAGTGTTTAACAAAGTGCAGCAAGCAGCAGGACAGGTCCTGGTCCCCTTATTGCTTGTCTGGTGCAGCTTTGGAGCAGACCTTGTTTGTTGTTCTTATTATTTTTGCAAGCCTCTGTGAGATCTTTGAAGTGATGGGGCTGCTTCAGCCACCAGGCACTGGGCTGCACCTGCTGTGAGGCAGTCTGAGCAGCTCCAGGGTCAAACAAACAATGATGCCAGCTGAGGATAGTGTGAGGCACAGACAAGAGCAGCCAGGACAGGCTGCTCCATCCAAAGCAAACTGAACGTTGTCTGAAAAAAAGAGCAATGTGGATCTGCACTGGCTGCTCAGACCAGCCTGATGTCTCTACACCAGCACTCTACTCTTTGATACACACATAGGGGACCTCACTAGAGGAAAGATGTTGAGGTCCTGGAGCGTGTTGAGAGAAGGACAATGAAGCTGGCCAGAGGTCAGAAGAACAGGTCTGGTGAGGAGCAGCTGAGGGTCCTGGGGTTGTTTAGTGTAGAGAAGAGGAAGATGAGGGGAGACCTCATTGCTCTCTACAACTACCTGAAAGGAGACTGGATCCAGGTGGGGGCTGGGTTCTTGCACCTAGTTAGAAGACATAAGAGCAGAGGAAATGGCCTCAAGTTGCACCAGGGGAGGTTTAGGCTGGAGATTAGAGGAAACTTCTTCACTGAACAAGTTCTCCAAGCTTGGCACAGGCTGCCCAGGGCAGTGGTTGAATCCCCATCCCTGGATGCATTTTGAAGAGGCAGAGATGTGGTGCTGAGGGCCATGGTTTAGCACCAGCTTTGGTAGAGTTAGACAGTGTTTGGACTGGATGATCTTAAAGGGCTTTTCTAACTCAAACAAATGTGTGATTCTGTAGATATAAATATGAAATGATCCTCTATAGGGTGTCTCCTGATGAGCAACCCTCCAACTCCCTGCTCCTTTTGCTGGACTCATTATGCTCCTTATTATTGCAGTCATGGGCTTGCTGTGCCCCAGGCTTTAAAAAGCACACAAAGAGCACACTTCTGAGGCTCCCTTTTCCCTTCCAATCAAATCAGTGCCACTTGCTGGGTAATCAAGCAACAGGCACATGGAGCTATTTAAGAACATAACACCATTTCCAAAATATACCACCCTGCATCACAATTAGGTTACTTTATTTTACCTCTAACATTGATCTTTAATGAAGAACTTCCTGCTGCTTCTGAATTTGTCTTCTTCTTTTTTTCTTTAAGATTAAAGTTCCTTTTATTCTTTTCTGGTCAAATTACTGAGTTGAGGATCAATTTATTTAAATATAAATCTCCCCCTATGTTATATTCATTGAATTCTCTCTTCCTCATTACAGTAATTCACACAAAGATATGTTAGTTTGATAATTTAGGGGAGTCTTTATCCAGTGGTGTTGTTACTTGGTTTAGTTGATGATCTCAAAGGTCTCTTCTCTCTCCTCTCCTCTCCTCTCCTCCTCTCCTCTCCTCTCCTCTCCTCTCCTCTCCTCTCCTCTCCTCTCCCTCTCCTCCTCCCTCTCCTCTCCCTCTCCTCTCCCTCTCCTCTCCCCTCTCCTCTCCCTCTCCTCTCCCTCTCCTCTCCCCTCTCCTCTCCCTCTCCTCTCCCCTCCTCTCCTCTCCTCTCCTCTCCTCTCCTCTCCTCCTCTCCTCTCCTCTCTCTCCTCTCCTCTCCTCTCCTCTCTCCTCTCCTCTCCCTCTCCTCTCCTCTCCTCTCCTCTCCTCTCCTCTCCTCTCCTCTCCTCTCCTCTCCCCTCCTCTCCTCTCCCTCTCCTCTCCCTCTCCCTCTCCTCTCCCTCTCCTCTCCCTCTCCTCTCCCTCTCCTCTCCCTCTCCTCTCCCTCTCCTCTCCTCTGTCACGAAGAAAACCAAACAAAAAATTAACCTCATGAATTTTGCCTGAGCACCCATGGCAGGATTCAGCCTTTGCAAAGTCAGCTTTCCTGTACAATAAATAATCACAGAATCACCTAGGTTGGAAGAGACCTCAAGGATCACCAAGCCCAACCTGTCACCACAGACCTCATGACTAGACCATGGCACCAAGTGCCACATCCAATCCCTTTTTGAACACTGCCAGGGATGGTGACTCCACCACCTCCCTGGGCAGCACATTCCAATGGCCAACAACTCTCTCAGTGAAGAACCTTCTTCTCACCTCAAGCCTAAACTTCCCCTGGTGCAGCTTGAGACTGTGTCCTCTTGTTCTAGTGCTGGTTGCCTGGGAGAAGAGACCAAGCCCCTCCTGGCTACAACCATCCTTCAGGTAGTTGTAGACAGCAATAAGGTCTCCCCTGAGCCTCCTCTTCTCCAGGCTCTCTGCATTCCTCCAGCTTACACTACTACTCTTTGGGAGAGATGGATGCTACAGCAAATCTGTAGCACAGTGATCACAGTTCACACAGCCCAGGGAGAGGCTGAGGAAAGCAGTGGAGAAGAAAGTGAGGTCCAAGTATTTGCGGGACAAATTGAGCTTCTCTGATAACATCCAGGTTAGTCTAGGAGGGGTTTTACAGGAAACAATAACAAACCCAAAGCAAACAAGTTTCTGGCCACTTGCAGTATCATGTATAATCACCCAAAACTCAAGGGTTTCACCCCTATCTTTGTAAACCAGAAACTGACCAGACATTTGCGAGGGGTTTGGCCATTTATTTTAGTTACACTGCCCTACATGCTAGTGTTTAGAAACAAAATCTAGTATGTGATGTGATTCCTTTCCTCTCTCTTTCTCTGCTGCTCAGGCACAGGATATCTAAGGTGGCAAACAAAGAGGACAAAGAAGACAAAGACTTCCAAAGCAAATATCCTAAAGTGAAGACACTTCATAGTATCACAGTATCACAGTATCACTTAGGTTGGAAAGGACCTCGGGGATCATCGATTCCAACCTATCAAACACAGACCCCATGACTAGACCATGGCACCAAGTGCCACGTCCAATCCCCTCTTGAACGCCTCCAGGGATGGGGACTCCACCACCTCCCTGGGCAGCACATTCCAATGACGAATGACTCGGTGAAGAACTTCCTCCTCACCTCGAGTCTAAACCTCCCCTGGTGCAGCTTGAGACTGTGTCCTCTTGTTCTGGTGCTGGTTGCCTGGGAGAAGAGGCCAACCCCTTCCTGGCTACAACCACCCTTCAGGTAGTTGTAGAGGGCAATGAGGTCACCCCTGAGCCTCCTCTTCTCCAGGCTAAACAATCCCAGCTCCCTCAGCCTCTCCTCACAGGGCTGTGCTCAAGGCCTCTCCCCAGCCTTGTTGCCCTTCTCTGGACACCTTCAAGTGTTTCAATGTCCTTCTTAAACTTAGGGGCCCAGAACTGGACACAGGACTCAAGGTGTGGCCTAACCAAAGCAGAGCACAGGGGCACAATGACCTGCCTGCTCCTGCTGGCCACACTATTCCTAATGCAGGCCAGGATGCCATTGGCCCTCCTGGCCACCTGGGCACACTGCTGGCTCATATTCAGGTGGCTGTCAATCAGCACCCCCAGGTCCCTCTCTGTTTGGCAGCTCTCAGCCACTCCGACCCCAGCCTGTAGCTCTGCATGGGATTGCCGTAGCCAAAGTGCAGCACTCAGCACTTGGACTTGTTGAATGCCATCCCATTGGACTCTGCCCATCTGTCCAGTCGGGCAGAGTCCGACTCCACAGAACACAGAATAAACCAGGTTGGAAAAGACCTCTGAGATCACTAAGTCCAATCTATCACCCAACACCATCTGATCAACTAAACCATGGCACCAAGCGCCTCATCCAGTCTCGTTTTAAACGCTTGCAGGGATGGTGACTCCACCACCTGCCTGGGCAGCACATTCCATTCCTTCCTACCTCCAGCCTGGTCCTGTCCACATCCTTCGGCAGCTTGACACGAACTCGGTTGGTTACAATCAGGGTTTCATAAGGATAAATCTGTGCAAAAGACAAGAGCAGGTCAGCTGCAGCCCAGCCTGGTTGTGCTGTGTGCAAGTGACTGTGCTGAACTGAGTAACGTAAAGAGTACATACTTGCATCCACGTATGCATGCCTGCATACATTTTCACTGGCACAAACATGAACAAAAATCAAATGGGGAGAAAACCAAAAAGGAACACAGGTAACCTTGCTAGGAAGAGCTGAATCTGAGTGTTCTTCCAGTGGAGGAAAAGCCCTTCTTACCTTGTATTCTGCAAGAGAAGGAGAACAGGTGCAGAGTTTAGAACAGACAGGCTTCTTTAGGAGTCACCACAACGAACATTTAGGTACATCACAGGTTTGTTATGCTACAGTCCTCTCCTCTCAGTAGTTGTTGGACAACTGCACGAGCAGTAAGCATTTGAGCACCCCCCCCATACATGCCCAGCCTACAACACTGTCTGCCATCATAGCAACAGTCCTTGAAATCAGAGGGTTACTACAGAAAATCCATCTGCCAGTGCCACTGGGTTACACAGTGAGTGTGCCTGGCACAGCTGGGTGTTTCTTTCTGCAGGATGAAAACATGAGGTGGAGAGGCAAGGACACTGCAATGTACCTTTCATCCCCCAGCTTGCCTCCTGGTCCGTTTCATACTGGCTCATGTTTTCAGGCTGAAAGAGAAAGAAAGAAGCAATGTGGCAGCAAAATACACCCCAGAATCACTTTGCACATTGCTGAGAGGAGAGAAAAAACAGCTGGTACCACAGGATCAAAATCCCTGTGAGAGAGAAAAAGTCTCATTTGAACACGACCTAACTGCTCCAAGCAGGCATCCCAAGTGCTCTCAGCACCCCACTGGTCTATGAGGCCAGAGATAGAGCTCTGCCTGTAGAGGAGGATGGGGTGACAAGGGAGTGCCTGGGTCCTCAGAGACACTGCAGGTGCAGTTTGCTGCCCACACTGTGAGCTCTCATAGGTGAATGGAAGCTGGAGCTTGGATGTCACTCTGAGAGGCAATTGCAGTCATACCAACCTACCTCACTCCTAAGTCCTTTGGACATTTTTGAGCTCTGATTCCTCACAGCTTCCAATGAGGCAGAAAGCTGTCAAAAAGACACCAGCCATCCCTATGTGAAGACCTGGCAGGTCAGCTGAAATTATCACATGCCTTTCCATGTGATGGAGATGTCTTACTGCCACTGTCACAGATCACCTGTGCTGTGCAGAAGCTTGCCTCCTTCTGCTTTCTGCTTCACACTTCTGATGTCACTAGGACCAGGCAGAACCCTGTGTAAGTGCCATAGCTTTGTTACCCTCTGGTTTTCCCCTTTTCTGGCAAATGCTATGCTGAAAAACATTACAGGAGATCACAAAAGCATTCTTAAATGGCATTTCCCTCCCTGAGACTCATTTTTGCCTTTCAGAGTACCAAGGGTGTGCCCAGCTATGCTCGCAATAACCTGCCAGGATCCTTTTGGTTTCTTCTTGCTGTGTTTGTGTGTTTGTTTGTCATGCAGCACTGGGATGGTTGATTAAAAATAACAAACCACAAAAGCTGGTATGAAGCTGCGATCCAGGCGGTGGGGGCAGCCATTCTGAGAAGAATGTTGGCCTCAAGGATTTGACCACGAGCAACCTTTTCAACTTTCCTAGTGTTGGGTGGTGAGGTTGGAGCCTCTAAGGTGGGGCCGATGCTGCCATCTGCTGGTTTCATGGCACATTGCAGGGCTTCAGCCACACTTGCATGGCACATCGCATGGCCTCAGCCCACAAGCGTGGCCAACTCCACTGCTGGTGCACTTTGCTATGGCCTCATCTTTGTGAAGCCTTCTGACGGCTTCAGTGCCTCCCCAGCGCAGTGACTGGGCACAGGCTCTCACTATTTTCGAGTTACTGATACCAGTCTTTCTTGGGAGACTTTGGGGTGCTGGTGGATGAGAAGCTCAACATGAGCCACCAGTGTGCACTTGCAGCCCAGAAAGCCAATCACATCCTGGGCTGCACCAAGAGAAGTGTGGCCAGCAGGGCAAGGGAGGTGATTCTCCCCCTTTACTCCGCTCTGGCGAGTGCTCTGAAGTACTGCGTCCAGTTCTGGAGCCCCTGTTACAGGAAGGATCTGGATGTGCAGAGTGTAGCCAGAGAAAGGCCACAAGGATGAGCAGAGGGCTGGAACTCCTCTCCTATGAGGACAGACTGAGAAAGTTGGGGCTGTTCAGTTTGGAGAAGGGAAGGCTCCAAGGAGACCTTATTGTGGCCTTCCAGTATCTGAAGAGGGATACAAGAAAGCTGGGGAGGGACTTTTGAGGGTGTCAGGGAGTGACAGGACTGGGGGGAATGGAACAAAACTAGAAATGGGTGGATTCAGATTGGATGTTAGGAAGAAGTTCTTCCCCATGAGGGTTGTGAGACATTGGCACAGGTTGCTCAGGGAGGTGGTAGAAGCCTCCTCCCTGGAGGTTATTAAGGCCAGGCTGGATGTGGCTGTGAGCAACCTGCTGTAGTGTGAGGTGTCTCTGCCCATGGCAGGGGAGTTGGAACTAGGTGATTCTTGAGGTCCATTCCAACCTTAACAATTCTATGATTCTAAGTTGTTGACTTGCAAGTGTGGCCAGGTTTATCTAGACCCTTTAAAATCCCTAACTCTCATGTGAGTAACTTTCAGTGCCACTGGTGCCTTCAGAGGGGCATTCGAGCAGTCAGGCACAATTAGGCTTGTTATATTAACTCAAAGGGAGGGACACTTCGTTGGCTACTGGAAAATTCATAGAAACACAGAATGGTTTGGGTTGGAAGGGATCTTAAAGATCATCTAGTTCCAACATCCCTGCTGTGGGACATCTGCTGTTGGATACCTCCCACCAGCCCAGGTTGCTCAAGGCCTCAACCAACCTGACCTTGAACACCTCCAGGGAAGGAATATCCACAACATCCCTGGGCAATCTGTTCTAGAGTCTCACCATCCTCATTGTCAGTAATTTCTTCCTTCTTCCAGCTCAAAACCTTACCCCTTGTCCTACCACTACAACCCCTTGTAAAAAGTCCCTCCCTGAATCATTTAGCGGTTTCCTGACATTTGCTTTCTTGCAGCTCCTTCCAATGACCTGCACTTTGTCTTTTTTCACTGGGGAAAGATTAATCCTGCCCAGGTACTTGTACAGCTTTTCACATCCTCCCTTGGAAAAAGGAGGGGATTTGAATGAGGTCCTGCCCACATAATTCAGACACAAATCAATCCTCAGAACGTCCATGCATGTGGATCTATGTATTGGCAGTTTAGCACTGTTAACCATAACAGCTTTGTAAACCCAAAAGCTGTGAACTGAGAAGCCATAAAGCAGGATGCCAGAGAGGCCACAGCATCAAAGACTTACAAAAATCATAAAAACAAAGGCTGGCAAAAAAAAAAGCACTCCTGGCCTGATCTGATCATCATTTTGTTAGGCATTTTGCTTTCTAGGTTGCTGCCTGCTGTTCTCTCTGCGTTGCTCCCGCCCTGCCTTGGATGACTGGCTGTGTATCTGCACATAGATGGATGTGCAAATGTTCATGCACACTGGAAAAAACCAGACCAGATGGTTCCAGAAATGCTGTGGGCTGCTCAGAGATTACTACTTGCCTAATTATGGGCCTGTCCCTCTTTATCATTAATTTAAGCTATGCTGTGGTCTGTGTGCAGCCTGTACCTTTTGGACCTTTATTTGTTTTGGGAGAAGAACCCAGATTCCTAACGCTCATCACACACACAATTAGAAGGAGAAGCCTCAGACTGTCTTACTCTTGCAGACAGACAAAGTGTAACCCACACAGGGTATGAAGCTGTCAGGGCTGTCAGCCAAAACACCTTTGGAGTGTTACTACTGCTCAGATTCCCAGCTAGTCACTAAGCTGCCTATGGGCGACACACTTCTGTCTGGAGAATGCATTTAGATGGACACCTACCTGATGTAAGCCATTCCTTCCATAGCCAGGTAGGGAAGCAGATTTGGAATAGGGAAATCCTGTAAAAGACATAAGAGACAGCTGGATTGTTGGGGTTTGTAAATCTTGTAGTCTTAAAAAAGAAGGGTTGGTGTCCCACCACTTACCAAAGCCACAAGGGTTTTTGATTGTTTGTTTGTTGAGGGATTTTTTGGTTGGTTAGTTTGGGGTTTGTTTTTTTTTTTGCCTTCTTTCAAACAATTCCTAGTGCTTCAAAAAGCATAAATGAAGATATGGATGAAGTAAAACAATGGAGAGTATGAACACTCAAGAGAAATAAAGTTATAACATGGACAAAATCACAGAATCACACAGAATCACCAAGGTTGGAAGAGAACTCAAAGATCATCAACTCCAACCTATCACTACTGACCTCATGACTAGACCATGGCACCAAGTGCCACGTCCAGTCCCCTCTTGAACACCTCCAGGGATGATGACTCCACCACCTCCCTGGGCAGCCCATTCCAATGGCCAACAACTCTCTCTGGGAAGAAGTTTCTCCTCACCTCCAGCCTAAACTTCCCCATCAAAGTGGTGTTACCATGAACAAACCGGATGGGACATGGTGATCAAACTGTATGTGGTCACAGTGAAACCACTGAAGAGTTTTCATTTCAATATTGAGAGTCTTAAGAAGAAAGTTTGGAAGTTGCTTTTGGCAAGTGAAAGGACAAAAAGAAAAAGTGCTTCAGGTTAATTTTTGTGCTGTGTAGAAGTGAGAAGTCAAATCAGTTTAAATTTACCAGAAGATGAACAAACCTGTGCCTAAAACCCACTCCTGATTCCAGTACAGGAAACTGTGATAAACTGATACAAAGAGTTACAGAAGTCAGTTAGCTCAAAGAACTGAATGTACAATGCTTCCCTCTGTCAAAAATATCAGAGGGGAATGCAGGAAGGGGATCCAGACCCCACTGGATTAATAATCCTTCCCCAAGGAGATTATTAGGAATAAACATACAGAGAGAGAAAAAAAAACAACCCAAAAGATGGCTCAGCAAAGAGCTCACAATGTGCTGAGATCAAGTGAGAGATGCCAGGAGTCAAGCTAAGTTAAGCACTGAAAATGATATTAAAACAAACAGCAAAAAGGCTCTCCAGCTATCCAAATAAAAAGAGAACAAGGGGAGAAGAAATGGGATCACCGGGAGTTACTCTGTGTCAGTACACAGCAGAGGTGAAAGGTGACCTAGGGAGGGCTCCAAATCCATTTTCAGGAATGAAAGGTAATGTGCTGGGCAAGGAGGGAAAGCTAATGGAATTAGGGTATGTCAGGGGACCACAGCCATGACAGAATTCAAAGCACCTGATGGACTTCAACAAGGAGCAATAAGCTCACACTGAATTCCAAGTGCAGTGCCTTTCACCGTGTGAGAACAGCGATAGAATCATAGAATCACAGAGTCAATAAGGCTGGAAAATACCTCCGAGATCATCACAGAATCACCAAGGTTGGAAGAGACCTCAAAGATCATCAAGCCCAACCTGTCACCACAGACCTCATGACTAAACCATGGCACCAAGTGTCACATCCAATCCCCTCTTGAACACCTCCAGGGATGGTGACTCCACCACCTCCCTGGGCAGCACATTCCAATGGCTAACAACTCTCTCTGGGAAGAATTTCTCCTCACCTCCAGTCTAAACTACCCCTGGCACAGCTTGAGGCTATGTCCTCTTGTTCTGGTGCTGGTTGCCTGGGAGAAGAGACCAACTCCCTCCTGGCTACAACCTTCCTTCAGGTAGTTGTAGAGAGCAATAGGGTCTGCCCTGAGCCTCCTCTTCTCCAGGCTAAACAATCCCAGCTCCCTCAGCCTCTCCTCACAGGGCTGTGCTCAAGGCCTCTCCCCAGCCTCGTTGCCCTTCTCTGGACATGTTCAAGTGTCTCAAAGTCCTTCTTACACTGAGGGGCCCAACACCTCATGACTAACTAAACTATAGCTACAGATTTTTATTTCAGAGGGGAAAAAATGCTGAGGAGCTACCTGTCTGCTTCCAACAGAAAACCTAAGGAAAGACTGAACAAGCTATCAAAATAAACAGAAAAGTCTCAATTACATTCACACAGAGTTTAATTGCTGTGACATAAGTTAAAGATACAGTGCCAGAGGTGCTTGGTGGCTTTCTTTGTTAAGAGAAATGACTTCTGCACAACATAAATCTTACTGGATCTTATCCAATGTGGTATCAGAGAGCATTTGTTATTTGGCTGCACGTGGAATCACACACAAACCTGGAGAGGATGGGGTTCAGCAGAGCAATTATAGTGCAATAAGGAAACTGCAAGGTGAGAAATGCAGAGTGATAACTGAGCAGAGCTGGGAGAGAAAAGCATCAGTGTGAGCTGGTGTTGAATTGCAGGTGCCTCATGTTTTCACTAATCATCTGGACACCAAAAATAGTCTCATGGGCTAATAAACTTTGCTGTCTGCACAGTTATAAAGCACTGGCAATGCAGAGGAGGATTGGGATATCATAAGGAACTGGAATAACCTTGAGTATTAGAGCAATAGAAATGGGATAAAATTTAGGAGTTCATGGGGAAAGCCATGCACCTGGGGGCTAATAAACACCCCAAACTTCTGCTGTTGAATCTGAGAGCTCATAATTTGGAATAATGACAGGAAAAGAGACAGGCTTAGATACAGAGCTCGACCACAAGGTGACCTTGAGCTGCTAATGCAAGTGTAAAAAAAGGCAACAAGTTGGAAATGTCTGTCCTGAGGCACATGAGATAAGGCAATAATAGTAGCAACAGGAGTGTCAGGCAGTGCCAGGAGATTCCTGGAAGAATCCTTTGTCCTGTTCTTGTTCCCCCAGTGTTCAAGGGGGTTAAATCAACTCCATCAGAGCAGTGGCCTACAGGATAGCTGGGACAATGAAAGCTCCCAGCTGGAAAGAAGGCTTGATAAACTTGATTTATTTGAGCTAATAAAATTAAGATAGTTTACAAAAGCAGGAGATTCTTTTGGAAGCATAATCAACCACCATCTGAGGAGTGCTATAAACAATGAGCAGAATTTTTCTTTCCAGCCCCACAGGGAGTTTCCATGTCTGATACAGGGTCACAGTGATGAATACTGCATTAGGTGAATCACTTAGCTCTTCCAATTTGGAAACTCGAAACTTACCACTGCCTGTTATCTGCATGGCAGAGACACCAGGGGGCAAAGAGTATGACAGCTGTGAGACAGAATGAACATCTGCACCAAAACTGCCATCTCTGCCCTGCCTGGAAAATGCAGCTGCTGTTGAACACCAGTATGGACTTCAATGTTTTGTCCTCTTGGCTACAGAGGAGACGGACGAGACAGTTCTGTTCTACTGCCAAATAACACTGCTCAGTTAGGAGGGAAAAGCTCACTAAGGTAAAGAGCAGCCTGCAAAGAGCCACAGCTCGCAGGAGCTGCCTGCCAGGCTGCCGGGAGCCAGCCGCAGCCGCGGGCACAAGCGACATCGTGTGGCTGGCTGGAAAAAATCCCAGAGGAGAATCCAGCTGGAACAGCCCAGAACAAGCTGTCGAGATCCACTGACTCCAGCGGGAGCTGCATTTCACTTAGCTTCTGTTTCCTATGAACTTAGCTACAAAGTTAAAGAGAATTTATTTTGCTGCTTTTCTTTTTTTCTTTTTTTTTTTTTTTTTATAATAATTTTAATAGGAAGGAAAAATGCTTCAGTAAAAGCCAAGCAGCACATTCTGCTCATCATCTCCTCCAGCTGCAGTTGCACTGCTGCAGTCTGTCTTCTGGAGTCACTGGCCAAGAGAAAGTCATCTCTCCCTCTAATCAGACATCTGAACATCAGCTACTCCCTGCAGGGCTACAGCTCCTGGAGCCCCTATTACAAGAGGGATCTGGAGGTGCTGGAGCATGTCCAGAGAAGGGCCACGAGGATGAGCAGAGGGCTGGAGCACCTCTGCTGTGAGGACAGACTGAAGGAGTTGGGGCTGTACAGTCTGCAGAAGAGAAGGCTCCGAGGAGACCTAATTGTGGCCTTCCAGTATCTGAAGGGGGCCTACAGGAAGGCTGGGGAAGGACTTCTCAGGATCTCAGGTAGTGATAGGACTAGGGGGAATGGAATGAAGCTGGAGGTGGGGAGATTCAGGCTGGAGGTGAGGAGGAAGTTCTTCCCCATGAGAGTGGTGAAGCTCTGGAATGAGTTGTCCAGGGAGGTGTTTAAGCCCAGGCTGGATGAGGCTCTGGCCAGCCTGATCTAGTGTGGGGTGTCCCTGCCCATGGCAGGGGGGTTGGAACTAGCTGATCCTTGTGGTCCCTTCCAACCCTGACTGATACTATGATACTATGCTTCTTCCAGTAGGACCTTCCCTCCAACCTGGATGGTCTCAGGTTGCCTCTCAGAATGTCAGGGACACCTGAAGAGCAAGGGCTGTACAGCTCACTAGATCTCTGCTCTCCTAAATAGCTGACATTCAAAATCATGAATTATGGTAAATGATTAACTATTAAAAAATCTACCTCTGCAGAAACAGGACATACTTGCACAGGTGGATGTGAGGAGATGCAAACTCCACTCTAAATAGAAGCTTCACAATGATGTAGAAAAAGCCTTTTCTGGTTTGATTAGAGGCTGGACAGGTGAACTCAGGGCTCTGTGCTCACTGTGTTTGGACACACCACCAGAGATTTGCAGTCTGATGCCTGCTTACTCCCTCCACCTTGCATGGGACCACCTGGCATCGAACCTACACTCCAGAAGTTGATTTTCTCTGATACTCACTCAAGAGATGGGGCTGAGTGTTAGAATTCTCAGCCCTAAGTGCAAGAAGCAGAGGAACTGCTCTTCTGTGGCCAAGGGGGCATGTGACAGACTGCAGGTACTCAGAACTAAACAGGGAAACACTGAGTAGAGAAGGAACTACTTAGGATGTCCATGGGTGTCAAAACAGTCATATAGCTGAAAAATAACCACAAAATAATGGGGGGGAAAAGTGTAAACATCAGGAAAACTTCCTCAGTGTCATTTCTTTGTAGCTGCTAATTGGGTAACAGGGCAAATCTTCATGAGAGACAGATGAACATTCAGAAAAGGCAAAGGAAAATGAGCTACACAATCTGTGTGGCACTGGCAGAGAGGTGACATTGATCTCATGCATTTCTGGGTTTAACAGCTCCACATTCTCAAGGTAACAGAAACCCACACAAGAAAGGCAGGCATAGAAGACTGACAGGTATAACAATATTCTCAAGAGAGAAGCTGGCACCGTAGGTTGATCCTGGATCACACAGTGCTTGGTCTGCTACACATTTCTTCCTACTTAGAAGTTGCATGCGAGGATTCTTCTCTCAGTATCATAGTATCATAGTATCATTCAGGGTTGGAAGGGACCACAAGGATCATCTAGTTCCAACCCTCCTGCCATGGGCAGGGACACCCCACACTACATCAGGCTGGCCAGAGCCTCATCCAGCCTGGGCTTAAACACCTCCAGGGATGGGGCCTCGACCACCTCCCTGGACAACACATTCCAGAGTTTCATCACTCTCATGGTGAAGAACCTCCTCCTCACATCCAGCCTGAATCTCCCCACCTCCAGCTTCATTCCATTCCCCCTAGTCCTATCACTACCTGATATCCTGAGCAGTCCCTCCCCAGCCTTCCTGTAGGCCCCCTTCAGATCCTGGAAGGCCACAATGAGGTCACCTCGGAGCCTTCTCTTCTGCAGACTGAACAGCCCCAACTCCTTCAGTCTGTCCTCATAGGAGAGTATGTCTGTAGAAAAGCACCAGATCAACTCCAGACAGCTTCCAAACACACCCAATGTGTGCATTACAATGCAAGATTCAGGTGCTCATTTCTGGGCAGTGATTTATCGATGTTAGGTGTGTGAGGAGGTCAGCTTTGGTCTCCCCTGCACCAGGAAATCCTACAAAACACCTTGCACACACGTGTGCAATTTCTGGTGGGGATTAAGGAATCAAATCCCTTCAAGCTACCCCAGTGAGACTGATGATCCAAAATAACTTCTCTTTATCTTGTTACAGCCTTGTGACAGACTTTGCAGCATCTGTTTTTCTTCTTCCTTGCATAGCTAAGCCATAATTTCCTTAATATAAGTTGATGGAGCCAGCTATCACATTTCCAAACTGCCCACAAGGCTGACATCCCAGCCCTGCTGCCAGACGTGCCTCGCATTGGATGCATTCCTTTGGAAAACTGCTTCCCCAGCTTGCTTACCCCAGATGACCCACTGCTGCTGTATGGTGCAAAGTAGAGGAGGCAGGGACAGGAATGACCCTTTGCTCAGATGCATTTAACCTATTTCTTTCCTTGTCATCTATAGCCTAAAATTCGGACTCGATTCTGGTGACCACTTCCCTCATCTCCTGACTCATCAAAATGTGGAGTAAGAAAGTGTGTAGCACATGCTTTTGGTTCTGGCAGCTAGCAGCTGGGCTTCAGACCAGTATTTAGTAACAACATTACTCCATTATTCCACCTGGAACGTTTCTGTGGAGTTGGAACTGTGAGCAGTAGCAAAACAAAACAAAACAAAACAAAACAAAACAAAACTGCTTATTCTAAGTTAAATCTTTGGAGGAAAGTGTTTATGATCATGATAGAGAAGAGATGGTTCCACAGTATTTAAACCACAGAATTTGTATCAAGGAGTAGTGCTAGGACAAGTCATCCTGTTGGAAGCAGCATAAAATCACAGAATCACACAGAATCACAGAATGTTAGGGGTTGGAAGGGACATTGAAAGCTCATCCAGTCCAACCCCCCCGTCAAAGCAGGATCACCTAGACCAAATCACACAGGAACACATCCAGGTGGGTTTTGAATATCTCCAGAGAGGGAGACTCCACAACTCTCCTAGGCAGCCCGTTCCAGTGTTCTGTCACCCTCACAGGGAAAAACATTTTCCTCCTGTTTCCACGGAACTTCCTATGCCTCCACTTCCACCCATTGCCCATTGTCCTGTCATTGGGCATTGTTGAGAAGAGCCTTCTGAGAAGGCACTTCTGTGTGTTAATGAGGGGCAAGTTTTGGTGGTAAGGAACCTCTGCTCTCCAGAAACCGTTTCTGTATACAAGCACAGCTTCTTCTGCCCCTAAAATGAAACTGTAAATGGCTTCACCAGCCCAACCTGAAGGCACTGAATGCTCACGAGCCACAGCAAAGCAGGTGTAATTAGGATAGGGAAACAAAGCAGCAGGGCAGGTAGGGAGCTGCTCTGTGGCTGAGGCTGCAGCAGGGCCACCTTGCTGTGAGGGCAGGCCAGGGGCTGTGGGATGCAGCACTCACGGGAGTAGCCGGCGGTGGTGCCCTCCTGCGCCCGCGGGAAGCTCTCTCGGTCGGATCCAGGCGTGAGAGACAGGGATCGCGTATCCAGGTCCGGGGAGTTAGTCCTGGTGTCCATATCCCCCTTCAGAATAAGCCAGCTGGTCTTTATCTGGAGAGAGTAAAAGCCTGATACAAGATTCAGGATATAAGATCTGAATGCACATCACCTGTCTGGAAGTCTTGTGAACTGACTGCACTTGACTACAATGCACCTTAGACACCACAACTACCCACACCTGCTGGCTTCCAGTTGCTCTGTTAGTGAAGCAGCACACTGTGCTCCCCTTTAGATGATTGTAGAGTCATGGAATTGTTCAGGTTGGAAAAGACCTTTAAGACAACCAAGCCCAGACATTACCTAACTCCACCAAGTCTGGTGCTAAACCATGATGTGCTATGTCACTCTTGTTAATCTGATGGTAATGCTTTTCTTGTACACTAAGATGCTCCTAAAGCAGGAGCCTGCAGGCTCAGCTGCATCACCTGTGTATGCACTGAGACTGCAGGAAAATTCATGAGCTCACTGCTCTTCATCTCAAAATCCCCACTTCTTCTTCACTGTAGAATGCAGATTCTGAGCCCTCTGGGTGACAGATTAATCATAAAATTGTTTTGGTTGGAAAACACTTTTAAGATCACCAAACCCAACCATTATCTAATCCTACACTGATCTTCTTGGGAAGACCCAAAAGTAGTAATGATTCTTTCTCTTGCATGCAAGGACACCTTTGTGTCTGACCACATTTTAAGCAGCAGTTGCTTCAAGGCAGATCAATAAATAACTTCTTTTTATTCCCTCTGATCATTACCTTCCTGCTGTCTTGATCCAAGCTGCCATCCTCCCCTTCTGATCTTCTTGCTGCTGGAAGATTAAGTTCATTGTAAAAATCAGAATAAATGACATCTCTCTCTCTCTCTTTCCCCCTACCCTCCCTTTTTTTCTCCCTCTGTTTTGGATGTGGTTATTTTCCAAACACTTTCAAGAGGGGAAAAAAGCAACTGGAAAGAACCAAACCAGAGCTGAGCAGGAAATCTGATGTATGTGGTCACTGCAAGCAGTGCAGTCATTTTCTGTGTTACTTTGGCCCTAAAAGTGCATCTGGTTACACAGATGTTTTGTGGTCTACACACCTGGGCCTCCTACATTCCCAAAAAGGATGGGCAATGATGAGAGCAAAGAAGATAGGAACAAATTTGCCATTATCTCTTCATGAAGCCTGTAAAAGAGGCTGTGTCAGAGATTAAAACTCCCAGTTCTTTGACCAACAACTTCTCTGACTACTTCCCTCTTAAATAAAGTCTCTTAACAAAAAACTATTAATGCTATTTTCCTCTTGGCTTATTTTCCTGTAACCTGCTGACAAGGAAACTCAACACTGAAACCCTAAAAGCTATTCATACCATTCACACCAACCATACAGTGTGGTGTTCCTTATCTTTTTATGTCCCAGAGGAATTGTTTCAGCCACCTCAGCATCTTACAGAAAGATTTCCTGCCAATTTTCACACCATTTCAGAAAATTGCCCAAAATTGGAGTCTTAGTTGCCTTTGTATCACTCTGTGTTGTTCTGGGGAGAGATTTGATGGTACAAAGCGGGAGTAATGCAGTGATCTAACATAATCTTAAACCCATGAGAACTCATAGCAAGAGGTCTGCTAAAAGGCAACACAAGAACCTTGTGCAGCACAGTCTGGCCAGAAAATGTATTTATTAATCATAAACCCAGTGTGGTAATACATAAGTTAAGGCTCAGATGAGATTCTCAGAGTCAGAAGTGGGGGGAGGAGATCAAGTTGAGCTGTTGGAAATGCCCTCTCCATTTCCCCAGGCAGCACAATGGCAGAGGATCTGCCCTGCGTCTAAACGAAGGCAAAAGGCCACCACCAGCAGCGTTTCAGTGTTGTTCTGTTGTGTATTCTGGTGCCCTCACAAGGCTCACATCCAGATCATAGGTGGTTTTGGTTGAGGAGGTGATACTTGAAAAATGACAAACCGCAGTAAGGAAAGAAAACCTATGGTCTAGAGGTGTCCATCTGTACTCGTGAGGGCTGGGGGGGGTGTGTTTCTCAATTCAATGTGGCAAAACAAAGCTGGGTCATAAAAAAATGGCATTATGAAAATTCTCAGCGTCTTCAGAGTTAGCTGAGAGCATCCTGATGAGGGCATTCCTCCAAGGATCATTTTGGTTGGAGAGGACCTTTAAGATTACCAAGCCCAACCGACAGCTCCACACCACCCGTGCCTACTAAACCATCCCTGAAGTGCATCATCTACAGGTTTCTTGAACACCTCCAGGGACAATGACTACACCACCTCCCTGGGCAGCCTGTAAGAGGGTCAATGGCATCCTGGCCTGCATCAGGAACAGTGTGGCCAGCAGGAACAGGGAGGTCATTCTGCCCCTGTATACTGCACTGGATAGGCTGCACCTCGAGTACTGTGTCCAGTTCTGGGCCCCTCAGTTTAGGAAGGAGGTTGACTTGCTGGAACAAGTCCAGAGAAGAGCAACAAAGTTGGTGAGGGGCTTGAACACAAGCCCTATGAGGACAGACTGAGGGAGCTGGGATTGCTTAGCCTGGAGAAGAGGAGACTCAGTGGTGACCTTATTGCTTTCTACAACTACCTTAAGGGAGGCTGTAGACAGGCAGAGGTTGATCTCTTCTCCCAGGCAAACAGCACCAGAACAAGAGGACACAGTCTCAGGCTGCACCAGGGGAAGTTTAGGCTGGAGGTTAGGAGGAAGTTTTACACAGAGAGAGCGATTGCCCATTGGAATGGGCTGCCTGAGGAGGTGGTGGAGTCACCATCACTGGAGGTGTTCAGGAAAAGACTTGATGGGGTGCTTGGTTGCATGGTTTAGTTGATTAGGTGGTGTTAGATGATAGGTTGGATGCAATGATCTTGAAGGTCTCTTCCAACCTGGTCTATTCTATTCTATTCTATTCTATTCTATTCTATTCTATTCTATTCTATTCTATTCTATTCTATTCTATCCTATCCTATTCTATTTCTATTTCTATTTCTATTTCTATTTCTATTTCTATTTCTATTCTATTCTATGACCAGATGGCAAGCTGCTTCTCTAAGAAATAAAGAAACATTCCTATCTGACAAATGAAGAATAAATTCCATATCACTGCAAGAAGGACTGAAACCTGGCTCTGTGCTATTTTGGGAGCATGCCCTAAATCACCAGTCAGCAAGTTGCTCCAGCTTGTAAGCATGGATCTTGCTCTCACTCCATCCGAAATCCATACAGAGAATCTGAGGCATTTTTGGGAACTGCTTTTGTTTCAAGACAAAGATGTTTCCAAAGGCAAAAAAAACCCTCCCCTACAAACCACCAAGTTTAATCCAAAGCATTATTCATAGATTTCAAACGTTCCGTGGGATGCCGAGCATCAGACTTCAAAGAGATGGAGAGAAGTGCAACCCGAATCAATGGGGGCCATAAAGGCCTGCCCCTCCCAAGTTCCTGGGAGGGCTTTACACAACACATCCTCGGCAGAGAAATCCAAGCGGCCTGAATTTCATCAGTGCTGAGCATTAGCTTCACCACAACAAGGGATACTCAGTCCTGCTGTGAAGCCCAGCGTGAACTGCATGTCTCAAACAGATCAGTGCCAATATTGCCAAAGACCAAACCCCTTCCTTTTTTCCCTCATGTTTTGAATGATGTTCAAACACTTCTGAACAATGAACATACACAAAAGAACAATCATGTAGGCTTCCCCACCCCTCACTTTCCAACCCCTCGCTCTCAGCTTCTTGCATGTTCCACTTTTCCACCTTTTATTTTTCTCTCTCCCATCCTGAGGTTGGGTGTTTGTAATAGCAACACAGAGGCTGTAGCTACAGCAAATCTGCTGGGCACTGCTGCAACTGAAACCTTTCAAAGCCAAATGTTTTAGAAGACCTTCTTGCACTTTTTGTTTGAAAGAACATTTTTGTGCTTGTTTGTTCAAACGTGGTCTCTTCGATGAAGGAATGTTCCCTGGCTCCTTTTCAGCATCTATTAGCTCAGTGTCCCCTTAGCTTGAGGAGCTGAATCATCAGTGGCTCATGTGTTCATACTTTAGCCAGGAGGTCTTCCAGAACAAAAGGTAAATCTTATTTAGCTCATTGCTGGGGGTTTTATTTGGTTGGTTTGGGGCTTTTTGTGAGTTACAGTAAACTCTGGTTTTGCTCTTCTGCAGGAAAACAAGGAGTACTTATTTTCAACACAACCCTGGAGAACATCTATCATCTATAAAAGAGAGTTGAAAACAGCTATCCTTGTTAGCCTATAGCCAGGGCTGATCTGTTAATTTCATTAGTAGCTGTTCATTCCAGTGATTATGAGGCACTCCTTACAGCAGTGCAAAACTGACACAGTCCAGACTTCAACTCAGTGTTTGATGGATGGGAAGTGAAAACATAAAAGCTGCTGTTTAGAATCCTGTCTGGGAACCAAAAATACCTGTAAAGTGAAACGACACAGCCAGGACACAGGACATCAGAGACAGGGCATCAGCTTGTGTAAATCAGGGAAGCTTACTTACTGAGTCCTTCCTTGGATGCAATGTTAGACAAAATGCTACTTCATTTTCATCTTACAGTTTTCCTTTTCTGTTTGAGGCCATAGGGCCAGAATGAAAGCACAGAAGGCAGCAAGCTAATTGGGAAGTCAGTGTGTGTTTGTTTGCAAAGCCACACAGGGAAAAGAGCAACAGAGCAAAGCAGACTGTACCATGCTGTTTGTAGATAGGAGGTTTCCTATAGATGTTATCTTTTACGCCAGTGTCTGAGGAAGAGGAAAGAGAAAGGAAAGAAGAAAAGAGTAAGCAAACAGTTCAGACCAGCTGCCCTTGTCTCCTCTCAACAACACCAAAAATGCAAACACTGCAGCAAACACTCCACACTCAGTCAGTGCTTTGTCATTCACTACTTAGTACATGAGAATGAAGCTTTATCCACCACCTCCAGGTATTTCAAATGTTAGCTGTCCCTGCCCACCATCTTGATCCCCTCCAAGTCCCTTGAAATGCTTTAAGACACCCTGAACGTCATCCACTTGCTGAAATGTAGGTGGTTACATCTGCACCACCACTGCATACTCTACAGGCTACACCTTGTCCCTGCTTCAGACAAGACTCCTGGACAACAGCCTGCTCTAACAGTCACACTTGGGAAGGGACTGTCTCCATTAACTGTGAAGGAAATGTAGATGTTCAGATACAGATGTTTATAACCAAAATGCTCAATATTCTTATTGCTAAGCCTACGGTTTGTCTGTGTTTTGTGTTGTGGAGCAACCTTGGCATTCCAGCAATTATTTGAAAGTGCCCAGAGCCATGATCTGGATGAGGGGATTGAGTCCACCATCAGTAAATTTGCAAGCGACACCAAGCTGGGGGCAGGAGTTGATCTGATAGAGGGTAGGAGAGCTCTGCAGAGGGATCTTACCAGGCTGGACAGAGGGGCAGAGTCCAAGGGGATGAAGTTTAACACATCTAAGTGCCACGTTCTACACACCGGCCACAGCAACCCCATGCAGTGCTACAGGCTGGGGTCAGAGTGGCTGGAGAGCAGCCAGGCAGAAAGGGACCTGGGGGTGCTGGTGGATAGTGGGCTGAACATGAGCCTGCAGTGTGCCCAGGTGGCCAAAAAGGCCAATAGCATCCTGGCCTGTATCAGGAACAGTGTAGCCAGCAGGAGCAGGGAAGTCTTTGTGCCCTGTGCTCAGCACTGGTTAGGCCACACCTTGAGTCCTGTCTCCAGTTCTGGACCCTTCAGTTTAGGAAAGATGTTGAGTTGCTGGAATGTGTCCAGAGAAGGTCAACAAAGCTGGGGAGGGGTTTGGAGCACAGCCCTGTGAGGAGAGGCTGGGAGAGCTGGGGTTGCTTAGCCTGGAGAAGAGGAGGCTCAGGGGAGGGAACCCTCCCTGAAGGGAGGTTGTAGCCAGGTGGGGGTTGGTCTCTTCTCCCAGGCAACCAGCACCAGAACAAGAGGACACAGTCTCAAGCTGTGCCAGGGGAGGTTTAGACTGGATGTTAGGAAGATGTTCTTCATAGAAAGAGAGATTGGCCATGGCAATGTGCTGCCCAGGGAGGTGGTAGAGTCACCATCACTGGAGGTGTTTAGGAGGAGACTGGATGAGGCACTTGGTGCCATGGTTTAGTAGATTAGATGGTGTTGGATGATAGATTGGACTTGATGATCTTGAAGGTCTTTTCCTGCCTGGTTAATTCTATTCTACTCTATTCTATCATAGAAAGGTAAGGGTTGCAAGGGCCTTCTGAAGATCATCCAGCCCCATTCATCATGTTGTACAGGCATGAGATTTACTTGGTACTACAGCTCTGGGCAGATAAAGTTACACATTACAACATGTGAGCCCAGAAGCTGAACTTAAACAAACAAACTGTCCCACTGAACATTTAGATGTGCTCAGGCAGTCAAAAAGGCTAACCAGCTTGAATTTCATGTGCTTGTTGACTGAATGTGAGCCTGAAAACTTCATAGTTGATGTGCAAAGGAACAGCCATGGTGAGCTTCTCAAAGTTTTAAAGTCTCCCAGCTATTTTCAAAGCCTATGTTAATTCAGAAATTAGACCCATAAGGAAAAACACAGCCCCCAAAACCTCCTCAGCCTTCCCTGCTGCACACAAATTCAACAGACCCATGCAGCCATGGCATGACAAATAATTTGATCTTTGTAGGCTTAATAACTGTTATCACTGGGTGCCTCCTCTAACACAGATTTCTATATAGATAGGCACTTAAGCACACAGCTCCCTAACTCCTTTATTTCTGAGACAAAGTTAAGGGATCTTCATTTCTCAGACTTTTTCTTCTCTTGTAGTTCAAAATCCAGAAATCAATGCAAAAAACCCCCCCCTCCACAAACAAAAACACCAAACAACCCACAAAAACCATTCAGAAGAGAACAAACAGGTGCCAAGAAGCAAAAGCTAAGCAGTGAATGCCTACCTGGAATATGGAAATGCCTAGGAGCCTGCTGATAGACAGAAGGTGAAGATTTGCTGTCTGAGTACATGGATAAGCTCGGAGTGCTCCGGCCACTTTCACTGCCTCCAAGGGGAAGAGCAAAGAAAGCAGATAAAAGGGAAAAAAAAAAAAGATGGAAAGCAAAGTAGAGTATTTCAAGCATAAAAAAAAGCTTGTTCAGAATGACTTGTTAATCCAACAGTTTGAAATGCATGGAGGGGTTGTAAAAGCCATTCATTTCCAGCACAGTGTATTGGCTCTGACTCCCAAAGTCTCATCAGTAATGAGTAACTGATAAGACAATTTCAGATGGCACTGCCCCACTCAGAAACTGAAGCTTCTTTTTCTTTAAGAACACTTCGATGCAGAGAGCAAAAAAATTGGGATAAGAGCATCCACAATCTTGTAAGGTCTCCCACACAGCTTCAACTGAATCATCTGCACTGGTTAGGCCACACCTTGAGTCCTGTGTCCTGTTCTGGGCCCCTCAGTTTAAGAAGGACATTGAGACTCTTGAACGTGTCCAGAGAAGGGCAACAAGGCTGGGGAGAGGCCTTGAGCACAGCCCTGTGAGGAGAGGCTGAGGGAGCTGGGGTTGCTTAGCCTGGAGAAGAGGAGGCTCAGGGGAGACCTTCTTGCTGTCTACAACTCCCTGAAGGGAGGTCGTAGCCAGGAGCGGGTTGGTTTCTTCTCCCAGGCAACCAGCACCAGAACAAGAGGACACAGTCTCAAGCTGTGCCAGGGGAAGTTTAGGCTTGAGGTGAGGAGACAGTTCTTCACTGAGAGCCATTGGAATGTGCTGCCCAGGGAGGTGGTGGAGTCTCCATCCCTGGAGGTGTTCAAGAGGGGATTGGACGTGGCACTTGGTGCCATGGTTTAGTCATGGGGTCTGTGGTGACAGGTTGGACTTGATGATCTTTGAGGCCTCTTCCAACCTTGGTGATTCTTTGATCTATCAACCAAAGGGGTTTAAAAGTGTAATGCTATGGCTCATGGCCTGCTCCTGAAACCAGGAATGAAATCATTCTGCAGTGTTTAAATTAGAGCAGAACTAGACCAAAACCCCAGCTGTTCCAGCTAAGCCAAACATTCCTGAACCCAGCAGTGACAAAACCAGATGTCAGAATTTGGTTCTTAATTGCAAACTTTTCCCACAAGTAACATGCCACAGCATTTCTGACATAGGCAGACGAGGTTGGATTATCAAGTCATGGGTCTATAATGCCATAGCCACATCCCCAAATTTCAAGGAGACACACAGGGGTTGATCCGTATTTCCGTCCTGATTCCACGTTTCCACTTGTTTTGTCAAGTGCTCATTGAATGCCCTTCATCCCCTCTCAGCTGGTCTCCCCATGGCATATTCTATGGCATTATAGTGCTGCTTGGCAAACAAAAAAGTAAAGCTCTACTTTTTTGGGACTTGTTAAATCCGCTTCATTTACAGCACCAGAAGCAACTGGAAGCCAGACATGACATTTACTCCAACATAAAAGGGTTGTTAACTTGCTGTTACTGGTTTAGTGGGGATGGAGCACAAATTTAATGGCCAGTGATGATGAAATTATAGCCAGTTCTGCAAGGGTAAAGAAAGTGAAGCAGCTCAGTGCGCTCTATCTGTAACTTGAGTTCTGCCTTTGGGGAGGGCAGGTTTTATAGCCATGAAGCTACTGAATTGTTATAACTGTCTAGGCCATGGCCATGAAGGGGGGGGTCTCTGCTTCTGCTGACAAGCAGTGGATGCATGGTCTTTGGTCTGTCACCAAAGCCAGCCTTGACATGCACTGCCAAAGTCAGCTGGGTAGTGCCACAGAGCTCAGCGGGAGCAGACGCAGGCCAGCTGAGGTCAAAAGAGCATACTGGGTACTGCATGATGAGATACCAACTAATCCACCTGGAATGTTGTGCCTGCCATTCTCACAGTTGGTGAAAAATTAAAACTCCCAAACTAGTCAGCTGTTCCCACTCTGTACTCATTAGCAGTGACTTCTGTGATCTGAGAAGTGCAGATCCCAGGTGCCCCTGCTGACAGCTTATGGTACTTCCAAAAAGGGAAGAATTAGTGAGCTACTTAAACTCACCACCAGCCTGCAGGTGGCTTGTCCTCAGACAAGCTTCAGTTTCTCAGTTTCATCTTTGCTCATGGAAGGAGAGCAGTGGGGACAGGTTTTCACTGCTCAGGTATGAATTCCCTCTCTGCTCTTGCTGCTCAGATGCTTGCCCAGATGCTTTCCCATCCTTGCTACATGGAAGAAGCCCCAACATCACTCCCAGTCCGAATGCAAAGAGCAGTGGCAGACACTTGCTTGAGTAAGGTCCCTTACAACTCCCAAAAGCTTGTGGGTGGTGTTCACCCCAGTGTGCTGTGAAGGGAGCTGTGTCCAGTTCTGGGCCCCTCCATTTAAGAAGGACATTGAGACTCTTGAACGTGTCCAGAGAAGGGCAACAAAGCTTGGGATGGGTTTGGAGCACAGCCCTGTGAGGAGAGGCTGAGGGAGCTGGGGTTGCTTAGCCTGGAGAACAGGAGGCTCAGGGAGGGAACCCTCCCTGAAGGGAGGTTGTAGCCAGGGTGGGGGTTGGTCTCTTCTCCCAGGCAACCAGCATCAGAAGAAGAGGACACAGTCTCAAGCTGTGCCAGGGGAGGTTTAGACTGGATGTTAGGAAGAAATTCTTCCCAGAAAGAGAGATTGGCCATTGGAATGTGCTGCCCAGGGAGGTCGTGGAGTCACCATCACTGGAGGTGTTTAGGAAGAGACTGGATGGGGTGTTTGGTGCCATGGTTTAGTTGATTAGATGGTGTTGGACTTGATCTCAAAGTTCTTTTCCAACCTGGTTAATTCTATTCTAGACTAGTCTATTCAATTCTATTCTACTGAACTCTTTTGATTGGACAAGGAAAGGAAAGTTTTCAAGTGATTTTTGCAGTGTATTCATTTCTAATTCCTTCTCAAATGATACATTAATCATACAGTATGAATATAATAAAAATATATATTCATATATATGACCTGCATGAAAAAAAATCACTTTCCTGAGCAGTGACCCCCCATGGTGCTGGCATTGTGCACACACAGGGAGTTGTTCTTCAGGGAGAGGGCAGAGTGCCAGCGAGCAGTCAGGAGGAAGCATTCATCAAGAGGAATAAACTTGGAAGGGAACAGGATGCAAGTGCAAGCACCAGGGGACAGCAAACAGGCAAACTGCTGGATGTCAGGATCGTCTGTGTGGTGCCGTTTGCAAAGCCATCACCTCTAACTTGCACAAAAGGGAAGCACTAAGGACGAAATGAGGGAAAAGGTTCTTGATGCAGCCTGCTGACACAAGCTGATACACATTTAAACTGTCGTTCTGCCACTGGTTTGGACCCAAGAGCTGTTGCACTTCACATGCTTTATAGACATAATATAAAAGAGTGTTTAATGATAAAGCAAACTAAAGAGCCATATAGAAAGTTCATGAGTGGGAATTACAGACAGTCGTTTCAGCTAGCCTAGAATTAAAATCTCCACAATGAAGCTTTGCCAAGAGTTTGTCTCTGTCAAGCTTTGTCTGGCATACATGGAAGAAGAACTTCAAATGAGGTCCCAGAGAAAATAAAGCTACCAGGCAGAGCATGTTTTCAAACTTCTGATTTTGTCTTCCACCGCAGGCTGTGATCTGCTCTACTGGCCAGTGCAGAGCTAACAAACCAGAATCATGAACTCTCCTCTGGATTTTGTTTAACTTGGAAAGAAGCTGGAAAGGTTTACTTTGAACTTGAGTGTCAACCACAAAAACTTCCTTGCGTCCCTTGGCTGCTGACAGGGTAGGCTGCTCTTTTAACCCTGTGTATGTGGAGCCAACTGACCAGAGCTCAGCCCATGCTCCCTCTTCAAGGGATTGTTAGGAGAAGTATAATGCTGTTTATATCTCCTTCCTAGTCAGCTTTCATCTTATCTGGGAGGATGGGAAACTTGATAGCAAGTTACAGCAAGAGCTGTCTAAGTTCAGGACTGAACAACAAACAGATACCACTGACCTAGAGAGGGAGATGTCAGAGCCTCCTCCCGACACTGGATCCTTTCATATCTCTGCACACTGCATCAAGCCAGACAAAGTTGTTTTGAGGTTGGAGGACTAATTCCTCCCAAGCTTTCAAAGCCAAATAAATGGACCTTGGAGGCTATGCTCCTGTAGTAGAAAGGCAAGAAACTTTCCACCATGTTTTAAGCAAGCATTTTTTCAGCAGGGTTCATCGTGGCCTGACCTCTCACTGACTCCACCACCTCCAGAGGAAGAGTTACACCAAGTGTAGGTAGGGAGGGTATCACACCCTGTGATTTGCAAGGGCATGGACTGTGAAGCTTTCTTGAAGTGAGGCTATCACAGCATTTATTCTGAAGCTAAAAATCCTTAAAAGAGCCCAACCAAATCATTTGCAGGATAAAGCAGAGCTCACCCTGCTGGCTTCATGGGAGCCAGACTCCAGTGCACTGAAGGGAGAACAACGACTACCAAACCCGTGTCGCTCTCACGAAGGATATGATGAACCTCAGTGAAGTCAAAAGGAAGATTCTGGTTTAACTTCCCTGGGGTAAGAACACTTATCTCCTGGGGGCTTAATATACCACTGTGGAGTGCTGGTTTTACAAAGATTGCTTCTCAGCAATGCATTGGGTTTGGATTTAATCAGGTTTATTTTATTTTATGTTTATTTCTCAAGGAATGTGAGTCCACTTTGTAACAGCTGGAGTGGCAGCAGTAACCTTGCTTTGGATACAAAGCAACTATTGGTACAATCCTCCTCTTCCCACACTAACCACTTCGAAGAGAAAAAAAACATAGCACGTAGCACGCCCTGCATCATTTTCCTCCAGTCCTGGCTCAAGGTGAGGTCCCAGATGACTGGAAGCTGGCCAACGTGGTCCCCATCCATAAGAAGGCTCGGATGGAGGAACCTGGAAACTCCAGGCCAGTCAGCCTGACCTCAGTGCCAGGGAAAGTGATGGAGCAGATTATCCTGGCGGCAATAACTGCACACCTGAAGGATGGCCAAGGGCTCAGGCCCAGCCAACATGGATTTAGGAAGGGCAGGTCCTGCCTCTCCACCCTGATCTCCTTCTATGATCAGGTGACCCGCCTGGTGGATGTGGGGAGGCCTGTGGATGTGGTCTACCTGGGCTTCAGCAAGGCCTCTGACACCGTCCCCCACAGCAACCTGCTGGCTAAGCTGTCAGCTCGTGGCTTGGACCATTACACTCTGTGCTGGGTTAGGAACTGGCTGGAGGCTGAACCCAGAGAGTGGTGGTGAATGGTGCCACAGCCAGCTGGTGGCCAGTCACCAGTGGCATTCCCCAGGGATCAGTGTTGGGCTCCAAGTTAGGGGCAGATGTTAGTCAGTTAGAGGGTAGAAAGGCTCTGCAGAGGGACCTCGACCGACTGGACAGATGGGCAGAGTCCAATGGGATGGCATTCAACAAGTCCAAGTGCCGAGTGCTGCACTTTGGCTACGGCAATCCCATGCAGAGCTACAGGCTGGGGTCGGAGTGGCTGAGAGCTGCCAAACAGAGAGGGACCTGGGGGTGCTGATTGACAGCCACCTGAATATGAGCCAGCAGTGTGCCCAGGTGGCCAAGAGGGCCAGTAGCATCCTGGCCTGCATTAGGAATAGTGTGGCCAGCAGGAGCAGGGAGGTCATTGTGCCCCTGTACTCTGCTTTGGTTAGGCCACACCTTGAGTCCTGTGTCCAGTTCTGGGCCCCTCAGTTTAAGAAGGACATTGAAACACTTGAACGTGTCCAGAGAAGGGCAACAAGGCTGGGGAGAGGCCTTGAACACAAGCCCTATGAGGAGAGGCTGAGGGAGCTGGGGTTGTTTAGCCTGGAGAAGAGGACACTCAGGGGTGACCTCATTGCCCTCTACAACTACCTGAAGGGAGTTTCTAGCCAGGAAGGGGTTGGTCTCTTCTCCCAGGCAACCAGCACCAGAACAAGAGGACACAGTCTCAAGCTGTGCCAGGGGAGGTTTAGACTCGAGGTGAGGAGAAAGGTCTTCACCGAGCGAGTCATTTGTCATTGGAACGGGTTGCCCAGGGAGGTGGTGGAGTCACCGTCCCTGGAGACGTTCAAGAGGGGATTGGACGTGGCACTTGGTGCCATGGTCTAGTCATGGGGTCTGTGTTGATAGGTTGGACTCAATGATCCTGGAGGTCCTTTCCAACCTTAGTTATACTGTGATACTGTGATACATTGGCATCCTCCCCAGGTAAGGGGAAAAAAAGTCTGCAACTCCTAGGAAAAAAACCAAACCAGAGACCTTGAAGAGGATGAGGGCAAATCTTTTGCCTCCTTGTGGACTGTGATGTTAACTCGGTGTCCAACAGTGAATTATCTAACGCAGGCTCTGCAGGGCTCAGGGTTACCTGTATAGGGAAGTGACAGAGGAGTTTGCCTGCCCCCCAGCAGTGCTGAGAGGCACCACAAGCAAAATATTTTAGCTTCTTGATAGAAAGTGCTGCAGAATTGCAAAATATTGTCATTTAAATCGCACCACTAATAATTGTTTGGGCGCAGGGAGCTGCCACTTGAGGATTTCTTCCTCCAAACAGGAGCAGTAAGTAATTGCTGCTGCTCTGAGCACCAGCAAGTAGCACAGAAACTCATTTGAATAGGACTGCTGCTAAGCAACTGCAGGCAGGCTTTGGAATAAGAGCTTTCCATGGAGTGGAATTGTGCACTGCAGCACACAAAAGAGGTTTTTCTTACCCAAGTACATCAGGCTGGATAACATCATCACAATTTAGAGGACAGATCAAAAAAGCCTGCTTATGCAGTGCCTCTGAGAATAGCAGCTGTGTGCCAGCCTTCCATGAAACAGGTGGGTGACTGCTTGTGGTTGTGGGAAGGAGCTCTGCAGGTAGAGTTTAACAAGACAACAAAGAGTTCAGTCTCATCAGATTTGGTTTTTTCCCTTGTGCATGGAAGACCTACACTTGCTTCTGCTCCTGTTTATAGCAGTGGAAACACTGTGGGCAGAATTGCCTGTGGATGCATCAGGGCCCACTGAAGATGCCTTCTTTCTCCAAAGGCAATGAGTGCCTGCTAGTCACTCGAGTCTGCAATGCTGGCTCCTGCAGAGGGTCCCTTCCTTTTGGGTGTGATGACAAGAACTGTTTGGCTTTATTAAATCAAACAGTCCAAGAGAGCCAAGGAATTGGCATTCAAAATGCTTGCCATTCCTGTCTCCTCCCTGTATTACTGTTACTGAGGAGGACAGACCCAGGGGAAGATACACATGGTAGTTGAATGTCTTCTCTTTATGGTATCTAAGAGGCTACAGAACCACAGTCTTTGCCTCAAAGTTTGCTTCCTCAGTACTGTCTTGGATACATAATGTGGAGGTGATTAAAATAAAATATCCACTGCCAAAACAATTAATGTCAAGGAGAATAGCCCCAGTTACTCTGTTTTATAACTGATGGCCCAGATTATGCGCTAATCAGAGCAGCTATATTGATTTCCCCACCTTATCTGGCATAATGGTTGCTAATGCTGCACAGAACATGAAGAATACCTGACTGCAGGGTGGAAGGTTAGGTAACTGACTCCCCAATGCTGGACCCAGTGTATAAGCTTGTTACAATATTTATGTAGCACCACCAAATCAGGGTAAAGGCAAACAGTGCATTGTAGAACAACAGACTTTCAAACTATTTCTGCCTTCGTTTTCATTATAAAAGCTAATTCTTCCCCTCTGCCCCTCTTGCAAGACACTTAACACTCACTGAAAACCAGCAGAAAAATCAAACAGCCCACCCCCACCCCGCTCTTCAAACTTACACAGTACATCAAGGAAGCACTTGCACAAAAGTAGGACAAATTTTACCCAAGTGGAAGCCATGCTTGCACAGACATAGAAGTGAAACACAGCTGAATAAATCTACAGGACCACAGCACGGGCTTGCATTCCTGGACCTTACCTTTGAAGTAAGGGATGTAATGATGTCTGAATGCAGATGTAGGGCTTGGGTGTTGGGGCAGGGAGATGCAGCTACTGGTACCAAGACTCAGAGTACCAGCTGGGGGCAACAGAGAGGGAGTGAAAACAGACGGCTTTAGCTCGCTTACTGGAAGCCACAAACCACCATGTCAGCTTTCCTTTCTGTACTGGAACATTTTCCTCCTGATGCTTAGAAGACACAGTTTAAGACTTCATCTTTCTCTGGTTATTGCTAAAAACAGCACAGTGGCCACACTCTGTGGTTGGCCAGTGGCCAAGGGCTTTCCACAGCAAGAAAGAGCCCTCTGTGAAGTGTTGAGAACGTAAGGCATCAGAAAACATTCCAGAGAAGGCACCGCAGAAAGCATGGCTGCGCTCAGGGGCAACATCTGCATACTCCAAAGCTGCAGGAGGGAAGGATGTGTGCTCATAACGGAGCTCATGGAATGAAGTGGGGAGAGCCTTGGCTGCTGCGCGCTGTGCTATGAGTGGGGCTGGTTCTCACTGTCCTCAGTGCGTGCTGGCAGGGTTTAGCTCACAAGGCACCAGGACACTCAAGGGCAGGGCTAATTGGAGCTTTTTGAAGAAACATCCTGAAGTTATTTTGGCTCTGAATGTTAGACACCTGACTAAGTGCTTTGACAGACACTCTCCCAAGTCCTCTTTGTTTGTTTTGTTGTAACAATATCTCCATAAGATATACTGGAGGACTGCCTGCAGCTGTTAAAGGGGGCAGTTATGATGGCTATCTTCTGAATTTTCAATGAGGCTGAGAAACCTTAGAATTCATTTGGAATTTCTTTTGTCTTTCCCCCTTCCTTTAGCAGCGTGCAGTTAAGCTTAAGTAAGACACAGCTGCCAGCCCTTCAGCAGAGACTGATCTTTCCTCTCTAACAAATCTTCGACACTCAAGCTCATTTCCACGTTGTCAAAGACTTTAGGTAGCATAAATATTCAATTCCTGTAAAAAAACCTGTTTCTGTCACCCACAGAATTTTCATTTCCACTGGAAGGATTAAAATCCTTGATTGTCAAGACTGGTTTGTGATTGTAATTTCAACTACATTAAAAGACAATTAAAAAAATGCATAAATATGCTTTGTGTTCTCCACCCAAATGATAGAGTAGAGAAAAGGTAGAATGCATTTTGATCAGTTTAATGGATTGTTTCCAAGGATAAAACTCCACAGTGCCCAAACATGAACAGGCTTTTGTGAGGAGCTCTGATGCAAAGATCGAAAGGAGATGAGCCCTCCTCTCTGTGCAACAAGAGCACCAACACAGCTACTACAGCCCAAAGCTGCAGTCACCAGGGCTGTAAGCTTCTCAGTTGAAGCAACCTGGCCTTCAAAATCCAGCCATCAGAACCAGTACTCAGTCCTCCAGCTCCTGCACTGTGGAGAGGAGACATGGACCATAATCCATACCCAAAAGGGATACCAAGTCCCTCCATCCCCCTCTTGACTGTGTTACATTCACTGCTGCCATGCTGCACTTTGAAGCAGCTGTGGATTGAATGTGTATCTTCAGGCAGGCTGGGACTAGGATGAAGTGATTTAAACTGTTGTCTTCTGTTTACAGGCACAAGAAAATTCCACCTTGCCAGGTGCCTCTTTTCATTTGCTTAGGTGCTCCTTCCTGAAATACATTTTTCTTTTCTCCCCACAGGACTCTGTTCACAGCAACTAAAACACTGCAGAGAACTGCTAGCCCACCCTTAAACCCCTGTCTAGCAGAGCCTACCCTGCTTACTGCATAAAACAAAGGAGTGGAAAAGCCTGGAGAATAAATAAGGCTGCTTCTCAATTACCTGGTCTGCTGTAATGCTGAGGAGAATGGGAGGTTGGAGTGTAGCGACCATAGCCTAGCGAGCCAGCAGAGCTAGGACTTGATGTCCTGTACTGCTTGAAAGATCTGTCATCTTGGTCACCCTGAGAGGAAGAGAGGAAATACATGTCAGCAGGGAAGCGAAACAACCTCCAGAGCAGGCAGAATGTGCCATTTTGCATGTTGCTGTGCTGTGCAGCTGGGAGGAGATGCTGTCCTGACACTCCATGCAATCTCAATGAGACGAGGTGGCATCTTCACTGCAGTGTGCCCAAAAGAGCTCTGCCAAGGGTCAGAGAACACTCCTGTTCCCACCAAAGTCAGCACACACAGGAAATAGACAATACAATATCAGAAGAACAGAACACTCTAAAGTGTTGTTCCAGGACAGTACAATTCCCTGAACATACAGGGGTGGGTGGGAGATGAGAGCAGGTCAGCATGGTGGTCCTGTGGCCACTTTGTACCCGTGTGAATAGATGCATCATAGTTACAGGTGACCCAGGAGTCATCATTTGCTGGCTTCATTACACCACAGAAAGTGTCTCTGCTGTCTGACATGCCCAGTGTGCCACATCCCACCATGCTCAGTGCTAGCTAGGGAAGTGACAGCAACACTCAGACGTGGCATTAGCATTAAACAACACACACAACCCATTTCCCACTAAACCCTTGGCTTCAAGCACTGAAACCCATGTAGAATCAGTTGGGAAAGACCTTTAGGATCCTTGAGTCCAACCATTATGTAATTCTAACAGGTCTGATGCTGAAGCACCCATTTCAAAGCCCTAAACCACAGCTGCACTTTGCTGCACTGCCTCCTTAACACCAAAAGCATTACTTTGGGAATCAGATGTGGCAAGCACTTTTTGTGAGCTAGCTGTGAAAGCAACTTCAAATTTAAGACAAGGGAAGATTGGCTCGAATTAACTCCAGATCAGAACAAATCAGTGTGGCCTGCAGACAGCCAACTCCAAGAACTGCTTCCCCTCTCCTATTCCAGCAGGAGTGAGTGAAGATGCCATAGCAGGTGTTTGCCCCTTGTCAAGAACACTAGGACATCTGTAGGCACCTGCATGACTCCCACTGGATCACCCATCATTTAAACATACAGGAGACTCTCCTTAGCCCCATCATCATCCCCCAGATTCCTACCAGGACAGTGTAACTTAGGCATCTATTCATCTTCAGATTCCCATGTGGCTACTCTAGGAGTAGTCACCTAACACAAGTCATGGCAACATCAACCTCCATACCAGTGCCACTTCTGGAATTTAATAGCATTGACAGTTTGATACCTGCTAGCTAAAAGAAACTCTTCTAAGCTTCCAAAGTATCAAGGTGTCATATTGATTGCTTCAGACCTTACCTTTTGTCTACTTTGCATCTCTGGTAAGGAGCAGCGAATCAAGCTCATGAAAGCCAATATTAAATAAAGCACATTGTTTTATTTGCAATATTCAATTTCTCTCAATGAAATTACATCTCTGCTGGTTAACTTCCCTGTTTCACCAGGGAGTATACTAGGATTTACAACCCTGAATGGAAGTCCACAATGCTCCAGTATTACCAACAATGTTGAAATGCATAAAATCTGGGGAGATGGAAAAACATCCAGGCTGGCCCTGGATGTGTCACTGAGTAAATACCTGGGAAACGTTGTTAAATGCTATCATTGCTTCCAAGGGGGTGGTGCTTGAAACAATGACTGGCTTGATTCAGTAATGCACATCAAAACACACAGACCTAGATTCTCAGGTATGTGCAAATGATTGACCATTGTGTGTGTGTGTGCACAAACAGTGTCAGCAGCTTAACCATTTGTGGAATAAAGGGAATGAAAAAAAAAAAAGAGGAGAAAGTCGTGTCAAGCATCCGTTCAAGTCAGCTCCCACTGGCAGCTGTGGGTGTCAACATAAATCACATTTCCCAGGGTAATTTATTTAGGAAAGCTTGAAGAAGTGACCACCATACATCATTTATTTGGGAAGGCAGAAACGTGTGTGACAGTGGAGACAGAGGCGTACAGATGACAATCCAGAAGCAAAGCGCACATCGAGCACAAGAGGACCGGGAAACCCACAAATGATAAACCCCATGCACGGCAGAGGCAGGAAGCAACCCCCACACTTCAATACGACCAGGTTTATGCATCACAAAAGGGGTCAGAACAGGAGAACAAAGGCATTGGGGATTACCTCAGTAGGTGCTGGAGAGAGCAACTGAGGTGACTGCAAACAGCAACACAAAACAAATTAGTGATACAAATCCATGCATGATGTTACTTGTGAGAAGAAGAACTACTCTTATAATCCCAACATCCATGTCTAACACGTGATGCAGTTAGGAAGAACTCCTGTCAGGGAAGTTTGCCTTTTTTGGGTTTTTTAAGTAAGTAAATAAGGAATAAGAGAAATCATTTCACATGAAGAGTTTGTTGGTTTCTCTGCTGCAGAATCCTGGGGGCTGGGGAGGTCGGTCCTGTGCCACAGAGCATGCTGCAAGTCGGGAAACTCCTGTGTAAAGCAACTGCCTGAAATTACACCCCAGCCCTGGTTAGCTCTGCACCGAAGCACCTCCAAAACCTGGACCAGAACTTTGCTGTGCAGAGCTGGCTGTTTCAAGGAAAGCAAAATACTTCATTTCTAATGAAACATCATGGAATCTGACAGTTTTCTGTTCACTCATTTTCCTTTGGTTAGTTGAGCAAATCATAGAACCACAGAATGTTTTGGGTTGGAAGAGACCTTAAACACCACCTAGCTCCAATCCCCTTGCTACGGGCAGAGACACCTCCTACTAGACCAGGTTGCTCAAGACCCCATCCAATATGACTTTGAACACTGCCAGGCTTGGAGGCTCCACAACTTCTCTGGGAAACCTGTTCCAGTGCCTCAGCACCCTCATGGAGAAGAATTTCTTCCTTGTATCTAATCTAAATCAAGCTTCTTACAGTTTGAAGCCATCACCCCTCACCTTGTCACTCCACACCTCTGTATAAAGTCCCTCTTCAGCTCTTCTAGAAGCCTTCTTCAAATACTGCAAGGCTGCTCTAAGGTCTCTCTGGAACTTTCTTTTCTCCAGGTTGAACAACCCCAACCCTCTCAGCCTGTTTTCATAGGAGAGGTGCTCCAGCCCTCTGACCATCTTCCTGGCCCTCCTCTAGACCCACCCTAACAGTTCCAAGTCCTGAAATCTACTGAAACTCCTGCAGCTGCAGGTAGCAGTCAGGATGCTGAAATTTGGAAGACAGGAATTTGACAACCCCCCATCCCCTCAGCAGCATCAAGCATGGACATATTTGGAGCACCATGAACATGTGGATTGCAAGCACAGCCCCAACCACCTTAGAGATGGTCCCGGTGACTGAGACCTGACAGGAGCTGGGCACCAGGCTGTTTAGTCCATGCACCTCTGCCAAGCCTAGATGTACATGGACAGTTGAGGAGGGCCACAAACATCATCAGCACCCACACATTTTGTCATAGTAAGGAAGTGTTTACACTCCATAGGTTCATGGCTAGGCAGTAGCTTTTGGCTTAGTGAAATCAAAAACCTAAATACCATTTAAACCTTTTACCAGATCCAACCTTAGTTCTTTTTAGGATGCACTATGACAGAGCTACTGTGGCTCAGCACTGGACAGGAAGGGTTGGGAAGAGTCTGCACACCCTCCCTGGGCAGCACATTCCAATGGCCAATTATTCTTTCTGTGAAGAACTTTCTCTTCACCTCCAGCCTAAACTTTCCCTGGCACAGCTTGAGACTGCGTCCGCATGTTCTGGAGCTGGCTGCCTGGGAGAAGAGACCAACCCCCTCCTGGCTACAACCTCCTTTCAGGTAGTTGTAGAGAGCAATAAGGTCTCCCCTGAGCCTCCTCTTCTTCAGGCTAAACAACCCCAGCTCCCTCAGCCTCTCCTCACAGGGCTGTGCTCAAGGCCTCTCCCCAGCCTCGTTGCCCTTCTCTGGACACGTTCAAGTGTCTCAATATCCTTCTTAAATTGAGGGGCTCAGAACTGGACACTTCTGTCTCTGTGCATTCACATCTCTTTCATTGCTATATAATGCTCTTTTCTTTTTATATTCTGGGGCTTTCTCCTTCCCTTTGCCACTCATATTTGGCTAGTACGAGTAGCATGACGTTGTTCCAGATCCCTTGGTTCTATCACACTGACTGCTAGCTGCACAAAGAGACAAAGGTGGCCAGACACTGGAGTCTTTTTCAGGGGTGTCTGTGCTGCACTTCACCTGAGAGCAGGTTGATGACTTCAGTGGCACTAAGTGAAAAAGTGACAGCAGGACTGGGGCTGTTACACACAGGCATTTGTTCCTACACATCACTCACACCTAAAGAAAACAAAGCAGATTTCCACCCTAGCCCAGATATTTGTTGCTAATATCCCTGAGTAGAGCTAAAAAGGTTTAATTTGGAAAAAAACAGATCTAAAGTTCTAGAAGAAACCAGAAATTCAACTGGAAGGTTAAATATGGTTAGGGGGAAAAGGTAACTTGCATGACAGGGGTTGCATACACATATGCTTCACAAAACCCAGTATTAGTATTAGTAAGATCATGTTATGTTAGAGTCCAGTAGCACAAACTGCACAATGTTAGCTCTGCAGGTTTTGAATGCATGCATGACATGAGGATGAACTTTAGTAAAGGGGACAGTTGCATGAAACTTGCACATGGGAGAGGTGATACCACTGTTGTGTTACCCAAATAACAGGGTACACCTAAAAAAAATAAAAGATTAAATAAAGCCATGAAAGAGGTTTGGCTTCGCTTCTGATTTGTGCCTTATAATTAGCAATGGCTTCTGTTCCCTACTGCATGCATGAAGAACTCCTCTCTCAGAGGAACGTGTATTTAAGGGGCATGTCATCTGCTTTGAAAATGAGCACAGAAAGCAATTCTTTCATTTCCACCCACTAAAAAGTGAAATGAAGATCTCACTGGTGTCTTGGAAGGACTTGTGAGTGAATGGATGACGTGACTCAGTGAGAGGAGCTGTAGATGTTAGGGTTTGGGTGTTCTGGTTTAATGATGCAGGTTTGGGAGCATTCAGCAGCATGTTTAATGATGCATAAAGACTCTTAAATTCACAGTAAAAAGAATACCCATGTTTCAGTACCTCCCCGTAACTATGCCTGTCATCTGAAGAGTAACTGATATATGGAGAATAGGAGATCATGTCTGGGCGGTCAATGTTATAGATGGCTTTATTTTTAGGAAGAGCAGCCAAATCCCTGTAGTCAAGAATTTCATCTCCAAGCTTTGCCTAAGAAAAGGAGGAAAGAGAAGCAGTGAGAATAAGAAAGGATACAGTCAGGATGCAATCAGAAAAGGACAGACAGGTGTAAGCAGAAAAGTCAGCATCATCGTCATGACAAACCATTTACCATAGAATCAGAATCAACCAGGTTAGAAAAGACCTCAGAGATCATCAAGTCCAACCTGTCACCCAACACCTCACGACTACTAGACCATGGCACCAAGTGCCACATCCAATCCCCTCTGGAACACCTCCAGGGATGGTGACTCCACCACCTCCCTAGGCAGCACATTCCAATGGCCAATTATTCTTTCCGTGAAGAACTTTCTCTTCACCTCCAGCCTAAACTTTCCCTGGCACAGCTTGAGACTGTGTCCTCTTGTTCTGGTGCTGGTTGCCTGGGAGAAGAGACCAACCCCCACCTGGCTAAAACCTCCTTTCAGGTAGTTGCAGAGAGCAATAAGGTCTCCCCTGAGCCTCCTCTTCTCCAGGCTAAGCAACCCCAGCTTCCTCAGCCTCTCCTCACAGGGCTGTGCTCAAGGCCTCTCCCCAGCCTCATTGCCCTCTTCTGGACACGTTCAAGTGTCTCAATATCCTTCTTAAATTGAGGGGCTCAGAACTGGACACTTCTGTCTCTGTACATTCACATCTCTTTATTTGCTATATAATGCTCTTTTCTTTTTATATTCTGGGGCTTTCTCCTTCCCTTTGCCACTCATATTTGGCTAGTAGGAGTAGCATGATGTTGTTCCAGATCCCTTGGTTCTATCACACTGACTGCTAGCTGCACAAAGAGACAAAGGTGGCCAGACACTGGAGTCTTTTTCAGACAAATCACCCCTCCTTTAAAGTGGTTTTGGTGTGCAGGGTTCCCCTACCAGAAGCAGCAGTGAACAATCAAATCCATATTTCCAACACAGACTCTCCAGATGCTGAAAAACATTTGTCAGGTCTTTAATTTATCCCATTCAGCTGTGTCCCAAAACTTCACCTCCTTCCTTCACAGAATCACAGAATCAACCAGGTTGGAAGAGACCTCCAAGATCATCAAGTCCAACTGATCACCCAACCCTATCTAATCAACTAGACCAAGGCACTAAGTGCCTCATCCAGTCTCTTCGTGAACACCCCCAGGGACATCAACCCCACCACCACCCTGGGCAGCCCATTCCTGTGGCAAATCTCTCTTTCTGTGAAGAACTTCTTTCTAAGATCAAGCTTAACTTACCCCCTACACAGCTTGAGACTGTCCCTCTTGTTCTGTTGCTGGTTGCCTGGGAGAAGAGACCACCCCCCACCCAGCTACAACCTCCCTTCTGGTAGTTTTAGACAGCAATAAGGTCTCCCCTGAGTCGCCTCTTCTCCAGGCCCTTGACTATGTCTAAGTAGTCCTTAATTATGGGTCACAGTGCAGCAGATGACAGATTTCCACCATTGTGGGTTGGTTGGAAGATCACAGAGGCCATTTAAGTAAAGCTCAAATCCTTTCATGAGAGTCACACAGCCAGCAGAAGGAGAGGGCCATTCTCCTCTTACTACACGTATTCCAAAAGTATAATTATCAAACTACCACATTGGCACAGATTATCCTTGGGGTAATGGTTACTTGCACCAAAACAGTACCCAGCTCATAGGCAGACTGGCCAGCTGGCCACATTGAGAGCAGAAAAATGGGCAGTGTCATTGTCTCATTACCAGCTTGGGCTCTTCAGAATGAGGAGCTCTCTGCTGGCCACAAAAATGATGAACAACCCTTCCAATGCTCTGCAGATCCCAGTGTGGTCACCTACAAAAGTGCAGTGACACACAAATACCAAAGTTCCCAGGATTTGTGTGTGCAGTGACTATATTTGCTCCTGACATGAACTAAGAAAAGCTCAACAGGTTTTCCAGGGAAGTTTTCTATGAGGTTAATCATCCAGGAAAAACTTCAGTTGGATCTGTTTAAATGGAAGGAGCACAGGATGAGGAAGATTCCTCTTAATTCAGAAAGTGGAACAAAGCTGCCACAACCATCACATGTTCTCAGCCTCAAACCTAATGAAGAAAAAAAAGTGTTTTATTCAAATATGTGACTCTTCAGCAACCTACAGATCTCACCTTCCTTGCAGCTACTTTAAGAAGATAAAGGGCACTGAAATAGCTCCTAATGAATCATAGAATCAGTCAGGGTTGGAAGGGACCACAAGGATCAAACAGTTCCAACCCCCCTGCCATGGGCAGGGACACCTCACATTAGATCAGGCTGGCCAGAGCCTCATCCAGCCTGGGCTTAAACACCTCCAGGGACGGGGCCTCAACCACCTCCCTGGACAACTCATTCCAGGGCTTCACCACTCTCATGGGGAAGAACTTCCTCCTCACCTCCAGCCTGAATCTTCCCACCTTCAGCTTAATTCCATTCCCCTAGTCCTATCACTACCTGAAACCCTAAGAAGTCCCTCTCCAGCCTTCTTGTAGGCCCCCTTCTGATACTGGAAAGCCACAATTAGGTCACCTCAGAGCCTTCTTTTCCCCAGACTGAACAGCCCCAACTCTTTCAGTCCATCCTCAGACAGCCCTGCCTGCTGAGCAGAGAGAGGTCTGACCACCAGGGCTGTTCCAACAGGACTTTGGGCACCATTGTACCTACAGGATACAAGGAGGCTGTGACAATTTTCTTTGTCAGTGACACTGGGTTGCAGCCCCTCTCTCTCCATGCAACTTGAGATGCTCCCGCTAGGCTTCAGAACTGCCAGGAGTAAAACATCTCTACTTACATAATTCTTTTCAGTTTAAAGGTCAAAATGTAGGCAAATTTGGGTGAAGAAACACCTCAGAGACACTCCATTCTACAAACATCCAGCCCACACTGGTTTGTATTTTGCTTGTTTCATTTACCTTCAAATGCGTGAGTGGAATTTGAATCTGCTAGGGGAGGCTCAGCGAGGAGGCTTTAAGCCATTCCTGCAGTAATCTAGTGTCTTGGATGCTGTTAAAGCCATGCTCTGAGTTCAGAATATCTGCTTCATTTGGAATATGTAACTTTACAATTGGATAATTGCAAATATGATTTGCATGCAGTGTAATTTCTGTTCCTCCTATGAGAACATACAGCCCAGCTGTGGGACCTAACCCAGATTTCCAGTTGGATATATCAGGTTTATACCTAACTATAAAGAAGGACTATTATTTAAGCTTTATTTACTGGCATAGTCTAGAAATCAGCTAGTTTTAAAGTTGCATTTAAGGACTGAGGGGATGGAAGCAACAGGGTGAATTTCAGTGGGGATATAATGAAACCATCACTGAAGCTCATGAGAGAATGCCCATTAAATTCAATGGGCATTGGCCTGTGCCCTCTCTGACAGCACAGTCTGACACCAACAGATGAAGAAAAAGTGGTGTATGGCTTTAGTAAACCATCCCCAGGAACCACACTCAGGTGTAATCAAAATGTTTTCTTCAGCTTTTCCTAGGTGACCTCTCAAGCATGACCCAGAGCACAGCTCCCAAGAGGCGCTGCGCTGTTCAGAAGGGCTGCACTGCTCTGACTTGCTGCCTTTGAACGTGCAATCACCACAAATCCATGGGTCTTGGCCTTCCATCCTTTTGTCTCAATTCTTTGTGGCCTAACACCACATTTCACAGAGCTCAGCAACTGCTAATGGGTATTTATTTGCACTCTTGCTTTTAATAGTCTGAATCCAAGCTACTGCAGAAAATGATCGTCCTGTGTGCTCCTTCCCACTCTGCTCTGCCTTCTACATTAGCATCAGAAGACATGCAGACAGCTGAGTCTTTTTTTGCCTCTTTGGTTGTCTGGAGGTTTTTGCCCTGGGTTATCCTTCAGCTGAATCTGGTCTCAAATGTGACTGTTTAGACCTCTGTGTACCCACTAGTACTAGCACCAAAGAGAAGGGAAGACATGGCCAGAGAGGCACAGGGCTATGTGTGGGTGGGGACCTTCCTTTCAGTGGCTGCAGGAATTTCGGTTTGATAAAACCAATCACAAAAGTACCCAAGACAAAACTGGAGCATGCCTGCATGTCAGAACACTCCTATAATCAAAAACAGAGGCAACAGATAGGCAAAGAATCATTTTGCTAATGCAGAAGTCCAGAAACCTGTTTTGAATTTCTTTTACTTTCCATTTTGTGAAAGCCAACATCGGATTTAATCAATCTCACAGCTCTGACAATTAAGCAGTCAGAGATGAGGCAGAGCAAGAACTTGCACACCTCTGGGGGATCTTTTTTTCCTAATTGACTCATATTTGCTAGACAAGTTTATTGTTTCACAGTCCCAGCTGCCTCTGAAGTGTACTGCAGCAACAAACATTGGAGCTGTGTCCTGACTTAATGATAGCCTTTGAACAAAAAAAGGATAGAAGAAGAGAGTGGAGGTTTGTCCTTGACTTTTAACAGCCTGTGGAGTGTATTTACAGCTGTAATCACAAACATCAAGACAAATAAGAAGTACCTTCCAACAGTCAGATAAATGTCACTAAAAACACGAATCTCAGAGGAAAGCTCACGCTTAGAAAAACAATTAAGTGGTGCATGGCTGGAGAGATAGAGACCATCTGGCCAAAAAAAACCCTGTTCAGATGACCAGAGGCTCCCAGCACAATGAATTGTATGTACAGGAGCTGAGGCTTTCTTACAGGGAACACCACTGGTATCCACAGCGTGAAGCTCTACTGGAAGGAGAGCTCACTGATGAGTGTTGAGACAAGAGGTGGTCCCTCCACAGCTGGTTTAGTCTTACTCAGAGAAAGGGCATGTTGCATTCAAAATGTATTTTACTTGAAGGGGCAAGCCAAGGCACCCTTTTGCTTGCCTCAGTGTATTCAGTAAAAGCCCTTGCTGTTTGTACAACAACCTCTCCGGCAGTCAATGGCATTTCCAGCAATTTCTTCTGCATGCAGTCTTAACCCAGTGAGAACAACCTGCCCTGCCTGAGGGCCACTTGGGCAGGACAAGGAATAGCCCTGGGGCTACAGAACATCCCCAAGAGATATTTGTATGGATCATGCCACACTTGTGGGTGGTTTTTTGACCTGTTGGCTATAACCTGAACATTAGCTACAGCTATGACAAGTACAGTACTCCTGGCACTGAAAACACCACTCAGCACAAGCTTTTAGTGTAGTAGTTGTTGTAAATTCTCGCTGTGTGCTTCCCAGAGGTAGCAATTCCCAAACTATAAACACAACAAAGGTCCTCTGAGGTTAGAGACTGGCATTTGTCCATGCCTGAGTCCTGCAGCCACAGGCATGAACATTTTCACAAGCACTCAGATGCAGACTGAAGAGCTTGATTTAGACAAGTTGCATTCACATCTAAGAATTATAGAATAGAATAGAATAGACTCATATAATCAATAAGGTTGGAAAAGACCTCAAAGATCATTAAATCCAACCTGTCACCCAACACCTCATGACTACTAAACCATGGCACCAAGTGCCACGTCCAATCCCCTCTTGAACACCTCCAGGGATGGGGACTCCACCACCTCCCTGGGCAGCACATCCCAATGGCTAACAACTCTCTCTGGGAAGAACTTTCTCCTCACCTCCAGCCTAAACTTCCCCTGGCACAGCTTGAGACTGTGTCCTCTTGTTCTGGTGCCGGTTGCCTGGGAGAAGAGACCAACCCCTTCCTGGCTACAACTTCCCTTCAGGTAGTTGTAGAGGGCAATGAGGTCACTCCTGAGCCTCCTCTTCTCCAGGCTAAACAACCCCAGCTCCCTCAGCCTCTCCTCACAGGGCTGTGCTCAAGGCCTCTCCCCAGCCTTGTTGCCCTTCTCTGGACACATTCAAGAGTCTCAATGTCCTTCTTAAATTGAGGGGCCCAGAATTGGACACAGGACTCAAGGTGAGGACTAACCAGTGCTGAGTACAGGGGCACAATGACTTCCCTGCTCCTGCTGGCCACAGTATTCTTGATGAAGGCCAGGATGCCATTGGCCTTCTTGGCTACCTGGGCACACTGCTGGCTCATGTTCAGCCAGCTGTCGATCAGTACCCCCAGGTCCCTTTCTGTTTGGCAGCTCTCCAGCCAATCCAATCATTGCAACCTACCTGTGGGCTGCACTGTCTACTGCATCTGCTCCTTTTAGGAAGCACTGTGGTATTCTGCACACTTTGGTAAAAGTCAGCTCCAGTCCTAACAGAAGTGCTATAAATACAGCACAAAAAAAAAGGCAAGGGGAAACTGCCAGAATTCTGCTATGGCAAATGCAGCATCCAAACGCTTCAAACCTGAGAGAGCAAATCCCACTTCAGAGGAATCACCAGCTGTGCTGGATTACAGAATACAGACTACAGAATCAACCAGGTTGGAAAAGACCTTCAAGAGACACCACATGCTAAGCTGTAGGAGGAAGCAGGGGGCTTTCCTCATCCCACAGAAAGGATTTCACCACGGAATACTCACATAGATCACTCGGCTTGGGGAACCTGACGTACTTGAAGCAGGTACAGAAATAATACTCTCAGAGGAAGTCCTTGTTTCCTAGGGCAGGAGAAGAGAGATGGAACAGAAAGGAAATGAGAGGGAAAAGCCAAAGGAAAGGAACAATTACTTCACTTGGGAACAATTCTTTCAGCTCCAGTCTGTGGTTTTTTCCTGCTCAGGCAAAACTTTCACTGCCTTGCAGAAGCATAGATTTAGTTTGGTTGGAAAAGGCCTTCAAGATCATCAAGTTTAACTGTTAACCCAACACCACCATGCCCACTAAGCCATGTCCCCAGCTGCCATGTCCACCTGGTTCTTGAACACCTCCAGGGATGGTGACTCCACCAACTCCCTGGGCAGCCTCTTCCAACGCCTGACCACTCTTGCAGCAAAGACATTTTTCTTAACATCCAATCTAAACCTCCCCTGGTGCAAATTCAGGTTATTTACTCTGGTTCTATTGCTTGTTACTAGGGAGAAGAGACCAAACCACACCTAGCTCTAACCTCTTTCAGGGAGTTGTAGAGAGCAATGAAGCCTCCCCTCAGCCTCCTCTCCCCCAGGCTAAACAACCCCAGGTCCCTCAGGTCCTCCTGACCAGCCCTATTCTCCAGACCCTTCATCAGCTTTGTTGCCCTTCTCTGAACACCTCCAGATGTCCACCCCTCTGGTGGGGTAGAAGCAAACTCCCAGAGCTTAGGAGAGATGTGCTATAAATCAGTCACCCTTTACACAGGATCTCACAAGCATACTTTCTTTGCTTTTGTGAGGAAAAGGCAGCCAAGCAGGATCCCAGCAGCACCTTCTCTCTTTTCACTGAAGGAGGGGAAACCCCCTCCCAACTTAACTACATTTTCAGTTAATTCCATGAGATTTTAGCTTTGCCATTTCAGTTACTCAGCCAGAACAAAACCCTGAGGAAGTCTGCAATACTGCACCAGGCTGAATGACCAGTTCTTATTAAAGTATTTTGACAAAGGCATCTCACACTGCAACACCACTGATTTGATATCCAGCTCACCAGGGAGAATGCCAGAGCAATCTCTTCCCAAACACAAGGGTACAAAAAGTACAGCCAAGATCCTTCACTGGAAAGCCCAACCCAAAATTTGTTTTAAACTGTAATTGAGTCAAAGTTGCCCTTGCTAACACACCAGATTTGTACACACTCCATTTATAGCTGCTGCCTGCTGTTCTGCCCTCTCCCATGCGCCTCCCATACAAACCCTGAGCTACAAGTGGGGCTTTATCAAATGAGGATGCCAAGCATCAGAGCATATCAGAGCATCAGAGAATATCAGAACTGAACACCTCAACACCCCACCCCCAGCATTTGGTCTCTGCATTAAATGAGATATTTGTATCCCAGTCCCACCACTTCAGAGGGATCATTTCCCCAGCCACAGATTAATTCTTCCTTTCCTAGGGGCTGCTTATTCATCTTCTAACCTTGCAACTATTAAAGCTGCCAGAACTCCCCCTTTTCCCCTTACACACAGGCAGATCCCACTTAAGGGGGTCCTCAAAGCCTGAGAGATTGCATGAAGTCAGGGCTGGCTTGGCAACACTTTACAAACAAACAAGAAGGACAAAATTCTGAGGAGAGACTTCTCTGTTGCAAAAACAAATCAAGTGAAAGTTCTCTGATCTTTTAAGAGCAGAGCCACATAAAAAGGGGTCATGCACTGATCACATCATAAGCAGACAGAAGTTAACTTCTAACTTCTCCCCCCCTCCTTATTCATCTTTTTACATTTTCCCTTATTCAGCTGATACACAGAACTCTTAGGTCAGCATTCTCCTGAAGCTGTAGCTTTAATCACTAAGTAAAAGCAGAGTATTTATATTACAGTACATTGTCCTACTAGATTCCTGTCATTTCAGATTTGAAAGTACAGTAGTGAAATAAGTCCAAATCCTTCCCTCCATACCCAAGGCAGAAAAAGAGACAGACAATAATATGACAGTGGAATGACACTGGGTAAAAATCCAGGGGGTTTACCTTGTTTTTTTCTTCAGCCTTTGCAGCCTGCCTACAAACTGGATGCCAAATGGATGTACCTGTAAAAGGGAATTTAAAGTCTTGCTTAATTCAGCTCACTGATAAGAACCTTAGACTGCTTAAAAGAAGAACATTTTAAAGCCTCCCCAGAAGCAAAGCAGCACACTGGCTGATTCCACTGCACACACCACTTCATGGATACCTTCCTAGCTAGACCTGACAGTTCCTCAGTAAGCCTGCTCACATAGGTACTTCCAAAAGCTGCATGCACTCCAGCATGGGAGATCAACACCTGAGATCTAAGAAGTGTGACATGAGATCTCTGGAGCTCCTTCAGCCCAACCTCCAGCTCAGAGCAGGACCCATTACAGGAGGCAGCTCAGAGCTGTGCTCAGTTTGGCTTCTGTGTATCCCCAAGGGTGAAGATCCCACAGCATCTCTGGGCAACTTGTTCCACTCTCATGGTAATTTTCTTTTTCCCTACAGGTAGTTAGAATTTGCTGATTTTTATTATCCAGATACACATATGGATGTGCATATAGACAGAAGGTCCTTACTCTGAGGGTGGTGTAAACTCTGGAACAGGTTGCTCAGAGAGGTTGTGGAAGCCTCATCCCTGGAGATATTCAATGTCAGGCTTGATGGGGCTCTGAGCAGACTGATCTACTTGGGGATATCCCTTCTGACTGCAGAGGGGTTGGACTACATGACTTTCAAAGGTCCTTTCCTACCTAATGCATTCTGTGACTCTATGGCAGTCTCGCAATAGAGTGGTTTGGGCTCAAAGGGACTTTAAAGCTCACCTAGTTTCAAACCCCTGCCACAGGCAGGGACACCTTGCTCAAGATCCCATCCAACCAGGCTTTGAACAATTCCAGGCTTGAAGCCTCTGTGACCTCTCCAGGCAACCTGTTCCAGTGCCTCACCACCCTCATGGGGAAGGATTAAAAAACTTAATATTTGCATTAGTGACAAAGGCAAGAAACAAGCTTTCAAAAAGCTGAACATGATGTTCAGTGCTCAATGAAATGAATACAACTTATATCCTATGAGTTGGGGCTGTTCAGTCTGGAAAAGAGAAGGCTCCCAGGTGACCTCATTGTGGCCTTCCAATATCTGAATGGGGCTACAAGAAGGCTGGGGAAGGACTTCTCAGGATCTCAGGTAGTGATAGGACTAGGGGGAATGGAATGAAGCTGGAGGTGGGGAGATTCAGGCTGGAGGTGGCGAGGAAGTTCTTCCCCATGAGAGTGGTGAAGCCCTGGAATGGGTTGTCCAGGGAGGTGGTTGAGGCCCCATCCCTGGAGGTGTTTAAGCCCAGGCTGGATGAGGCTCTGGCCAGGCTGATCTAGTGTGGGGTGTCCCTGCCCATGGCAGGGGGGTTGGAACTAGATGATCCTTGTGGTCCCTTCCAACCCTGACTGATACTATGATATAAAAGACTGGTAAATTTTGATAGTAAAAAGGAACAGGTTTTGTTCCTGCTAGCCTGAGCTGACAGTCTGAACCACAAACCAAAGCTCCTCAGGGTTGAAGAACATGAGCACACTGCAGCTTCTGCCTGGCTGAATGGGAAGCTGAGAACCTTTGTGTCACAAATATTTAATGTTTACACTGGGTGGAGAGCACCAAGGAGAGTTATTGGAAATGCTTTGTTTTCACAGCAGTTTGATAGTTTTCTAAAGCAGTGGGTTTTGGAAAGAAGATAGAAACAGAAAGTCTATTTCCCAGAAGACAGATGGAGATCATTAGAATTTGATTCACAAAAATAACCCAGATGAAGCCAGGCTCAAGCAGTAGAGAGGCTATCCTTAAGTACAGACAGGATAAATTAGCTTTACTAGGTTACTGCAGAGTTTGGGGACTGAATCACTAAGAAGCATCTTTAAATTCAATGCTAATTTATCTCCCAGTTATGAGGGGGTCTGAGCTCGCTCCTGAAAGTGTTTGTCCCAAGTGCTGCAGAGGTTGATGTAAAACTTTCCAATGGTTTTAGGAAGTATTTAGACCAACCTTTTTTTCTTCTTTATATATATATTTTATTATGGCTCAGAACCTTTTTCACACAGGAAAAGAAGAGTCACCTCAAAGTCATCTCCTGGATGACCACTGATGACTCTGTTTCTGCTAAGGAACATGCAACAGCTAAAGGAACTAGACAGCAGTTTACTAAAAGGATGAAGAACAAGTATTAAACCCTTCCAGGAAGTTAAGACCAGTTTCCAATGGAAATGTCTACATGTGAAGACAAAGCAAGTGATAGCAAGCTAGTAAAAAAGTTTCATGCATCAGAAAGGTAAGGTGGGTCCACATTAACAGGGCCTGAGCATATTTTGCAATTCTTTGAATCATAGAATCATAGAATTAACAAGGTTGGAAAAGACCTCAGAGATCATCAAGTCCAACCTGTCACCCAAGACCTCATGACTACTAGACCATGGCACTAAGTGCCATGTCCAATCCCCTCTTGAACACCTCCAGGGATAGGGACTCCGCCACCTCCCTGGGCAGCACATTCCAATGGCTAACAACTCTCTCTGGGAAGAACTTTCTCCTCACCTCCAGTCTAAACTACCCCTGGCACAGCTTGAGACTGTGTCCTCTTGTTCTGGTGCTGGTTGTCTGGGAGGAGAGACCAATCCCCTCCTGGCTACAACCTCCCTTCAGGTAGATGTAGACAGCAAAAAGGTCTCCCCTGAGCCTCCTTTTCTCCAGGCTAAGCAACCCCAGCTCCCTCAGCCTCTCCTCACAGGGCTGTGCTCGAGGCCTCTCCCCAGCCTTGTTGCCCTTCTCTGGACACCTTCAAGTGTCTCATTGATCTTAAACTGAGGGGCCCAGAACTGGACACAGGACTCAAGGTGTGGCCTAATCAAAGCTGAGTACAGGGACACAATGACTTCCCTGCTCCTGCTGGTCACAGCAGGACTAAAACCCTGCACAAAACCTAACAAATACCCACCCTTAAAGCAAACAGGACTTAATAAGGAGATTCACTTGTAACCCATTTTCAGAGGGTTTGAAAGCTGGAAACAAATTTGCAGTTTGCTCTCTTTATTTTAAAGCATTGATTTCCCAGGGGATTTTAGTTCTGCTGAGTTACTTTGCAATTGGAAGAACCACAGCATTTCCTGGCTCCTGAGGGAGAATCCACCAACACAGACAAGGATCATTATGCCCTTTAATGAGCTAGTCTTTGTTGCAAACCAGAGTGACAATGAAATTGTCATTTCAAATAACCTCCTAAATTATAACTGGATCTTACTGTGCCCACCGTTGTGTTTTAACTAGAGTCTAGCTTCTCCAGCTGCATGGTGATTTCAAAGCAGGCTTCCAGAACACTGTGGGCAATTTCAGAGTTGTAAGTGAGATCTGGGCAAGCATGTGGGTTTAGGGTAATGCCCCAGTCTGGCAGTTCCCACATCCTACTGAGTTCTCTGTTGTGCTTTCCTTTGCAAAGACATTGCCAGTCAAGGACATAGACAAAAGCCTTCATTTTCTCTGGTGTCTAACCCTATATTTAACTGTGCAGACACTGATTTCTTTGACCAGTTTAGAGCAGCTGAAAGTGATGTACCTAAAATACAGATTTTTTTAGTCCAAATCTCTGTTACACAACTTTTTTTTCACTCCACTGAATACATTGCTGTGCAAATCCTCCTCTATTGCCCCTGAAACTCCCTGACAATAAACACTGAATTTCCCTGTACCAGCTTTTGGCTGCATAAGGCATGGGCACACTGTGTGGCAAGGGCTTCAACTCCATGGCATTCTCTTTTCCACCCTCTGGGGGCACAGAGTGCTGACTGAGGGGGAATTCATATAAGAAACTTCAGATTTTTAACTCATACCCCAATGGGCAACGGGTTCAGAGGTGCTCCTAGGACTGCAGCAGCAGCTTCAGGAAAGTTGCTGTCCCACATGCACATTAACTTTCATCTGCACTATTTGTCACAATGGTGACAAAAGGACAGCAGCAAAAGGACATTTATTTAGTAGACAGAACATATTAGAATCTTCCATAGCAAGTACTTCCAGCTGCAGGGAATAACTGCTACCACTGCTCCTTCCTGTGACTCACACTGGCTCTTGGATTTGAGCTGAGAGAGGTAAGAGGCAAGTAAGAAGCAAAGAAGGGTTTGGTTTTGCTTCTCCTTAGCCTACTTATTTTATTCTTTTTTCTCTGGTAGTTACACAGTGAAAATGCATGCAAAACAGCTCAGCCATGCAAGCAGGTATGGGCAAGAGGGCCATGCTGCCAAGTGCAACTGGGTTTGGGGTATTTTTTTACCTTGAAGATACATTTCTTCTCCTTCTGCAAACATCTGATTGCACCTGACACATCGTGCACACGTCGGGTGATAATGTTTTTCTCCTGCCTGTTTGGGCAAGAAGGTAGAGATGATTAAGTACAGTGATCAGTTTAGCAGCTTCACTGTGAGAAGTTTTGCTTTCATTCTCTAGCATATGACTCATTAGAGTAAATGAGTTAGTGTCAATTCAACAATCTCCCACAACAACCATGCCTGCTTTTTTGCTGTAAGACAACTCAGGATTACAAATGGAATTGTGGTCTTGCCTATAAGGAGGGGGAAAGGAGGGGGAAAGGAGGGGGAAAGGAGGGGGAAAGGAGGGGGAAAGGAGGGGGAAAGGAGGGGGAAAGGAGGGGGAAAGGAGGGGGAAAGGAGGGGGAAAGGAGGGGGAAAGGAGGGGGAAAGGAGGGGGAAAGGAGGGGGAAAGGAGGGGGAAAGGAGGGGGAAAGGAGGGGGAAAGGAGGGGGAAAGGAGGGGGAAAGGAGGGGGAAAGGAGGGGGAAAGGAGGGGGAAAGGAGGGGGAAAGGAGGGGGAAAGGAGGGGGAAAGGAGGGGGAAAGGAGGGGGAAAGGAGGGGGAAAGGAGGGGGAAAGGAGGGGGAAAGGAGGGGGAAAGGAGGGGGAAAGGAGGGGGAAAGGAGGGGGAAAGGAGGGGGAAAGGAGGGGGAAAGGAGGGAAAAGGGAGGGGAAAGGGAGGGGAAAGGGCGGGGAAAAGGCGGGGAAAAGGCGGGGAAAAGGGAGGAAAAAGGGAGGAAAAAGGGAGGAAAAAGGGAGGAAAAAGGGAGGAAAAAGGGAGGAAAAAGGGAGGAAAAAGGGAGGAAAAAGGGAGGAGAAAAGGAGGAGAAAAGGAGGAGAAAAGGAGGAGAAAAGGAGGAGAAAAGGAGGAGAAAAGGAGGAGAAAAGGAGGAGAAAAGGAGGAGAAAAGGAGGAGAAAAGGAGGAGAAAAGGAGGAGAAAAGGAGGAGAAAAGGAGGAGAAAAGGAGGAGAAAAGGAGGAGAAAAGGAGGAGAAAAGGAGGAGAAAAGGAGGAGAAAAGGAGGAGAAAAGGAGGAGAAAAGGAGGAGAAAAGGAGGAGAAAAGGAGGAGAAAAGGAGGAGAAAAGGAGGAGAAAAGGAGGAGAAAAGGAGGAGAAAAGGAGGAGAAAAGGAGGAGAAAAGGAGGAGAAAAGGAGGAGAAAAGGAGGAGAAAAGGAGGAGAAAAGGAGGAGAAAAGGAGGAGAAAAGGAGGAGAAAAGGAGGAGAAAAGGAGGAGAAAAGGAGGAGAAAAGGAGGAGAAAAGGAGGAGAAAAGGAGGAGAAAAGGAGGAGAAAAGGAGGAGAAAAGGAGGAGAAAAGGAGGAGAAAAGGAGGAGAAAAGGAGGAGAAAAGGAGGAGAAAAGGAGGAGAAAAGGAGGAGAAAAGGGAGGAAAAGGGAGAAAAAAGGAGGAAAGGAAAAAGGAAAAAAGGAAGAAAGGAAGAAAGGAAGAAAGAAGAAGGAAGAAGGAAGAAAAAAGAAGGAGGGGGAAAGGAAAAAAGAAAGGAGAAAAAAAAAGTTAACGTGCAATAATTAAATCCCTGAATTATTTTCAGAATGGAAACAATTTTCTGTAGGGAGCACATTTTCCCTGTGAACAACCTTTCTGTGCACCAAGTGGGACTTACCTGCATGAGGAAGCTGGGAGGTCAGGACCTTGAGCATGGATTTGCAACTCAACTCTGTGTTCACCATGATCCTTCTGAATACATTCTCTTAATGCACAGCAAGTAGTATCCTGTGCAAGGAATGTTTGTCCCTGCCTTGAGACTGCTTACAGGTAGTGGGTAGTAAAGGTTTCCATGAGGAATTTGTGTAGTGTGCAAGTTCTGAGCTGACACTTGGGGCTGCTGTGCATTAACTCCCTCACACAGACGAGCTGTCTTGTCCTTGTTGGTGACTTCAACCTCCCAGATATCTGCTGGGAACTTAATTCAGCAGGGAGGAGGCAGTCCAGAAGATTCCTGGAGCGAATGGAGGACTGCTTCCTGACACAGCTGTTAAGCGAGCCTACCAGGGGACAGGCTCTGCTTGACCTGCTGTTCTGCAATAGGGAAGGGCTGGTGGGAGATGTGATCGTGGGAGGCTGCCTAGGGTGCAGTGACCACGAGATAGTGAAGTTTTCATTATGCAGGGAGATTGGGAGGAGCACCAACAGAACCTCCACCTTGGACTTCCGAAGGGCGAACTTCAGCCTATTTAAAAAACTTGTCTGCAAAGTCCCCTGGGTACCAGCCCTCATGAACCAAGGGGTTCAGGAGGGTTGGACCTACTTCAAACAGGAGCTCTTGAAGGCACAGGAATTGGCGGTTCCCATGTGCCGGAAGGCAAGCCGGCGGGGAAGGCGACCAGCCTGGATGAGCAAGCAGCTCCTGGAGGATTTAAGGGGGAAGAGGAGGCTGTATCACCTTTGGAAGGAGGGGAAGGCTTCTCGAGGTATGTTCAAGGAAGCTGTTAGATTATGTAGGAATAAAATTAGGGAGGCTAAGGCCCAGCTGGAACTGAAGCTGGCCACCTCAGTCAAAGATAATAAAAAGCATTTTTATAAATATATTAACAATAAGAAGAAGGGCAGGAAGAACCTGAACTCCCTAGTGGACCTGGAGGGGAACACAGTTACTGAGGATGAGGATAAAGCTGAGGTCCTGAACACCTTCTTTACCTCAATGTTTAACAGCAAGGCAGGAGTTCAGGACGAGTGGTCTCCGGAGCTGGGCGTTGGGGTCGGGGAGCAGAGTAATACCCTGGAAATCCATGAGGAGTTAGTTCGGGACCTGCTGAGCCACTTGGATATCCACAAGTCCATGGGACCAGATGGGATCCATCCTAGGGTGCTGAGAGAGCTGGCGGATGTGCTAGCTAGGCCACTCTCCATCATTTTCCTCCAGTCCTGGCTCACTGGTGAGGTCCCAGATGACTGGAAACTGGCCAACGTGGTCCCCATCCACAAGAAGGGTCGGATGGAGAAACCTGGAAACTACAGGCCAGTCAGCCTGACCTCAGTGCCAGGGAAAGTGATGGAGCAGATTATCCTGGCAGCAATAACTGCGCACCTGAAGGATGGCCAAGGGCTCAGGTCCAGCCAACATGGATTCAGGAAGGGCAGATCCTGCCTCTCCAACCTGATCTCTTTCTATGATCAGGTGACCCGCCTGGTGGATGTGGGGAGGCCTGTGGATGTGGTCTACCTGGACTTCAGCAAGGCCTTTGACACCGTCCCCCACAGCAAACTGCTGACTAAGCTGTCAGCCTGTGGATTGGACCACTACACTCTGTGCTGGGTTAGGAACTGGCTGGAGGGCCGGGCCCAGAGAGTGGTCGTGAACGGTGCCGCATCCAGCTGGAGGCCAGTCACCAGTGGTGTCCCCCAGGGATCAGTGCTGGGCCCTGTGCTCTTCAACATATTCGTTGATGATCTGGATGAAGGGGTAGAGTCAGTCATCAGCAAGTTTGCAGATGACACAAAGTTAGGGGCAGATGTTAGTCAATTAGAGGGTAGAAAGGCTCTGCAGAGGGACCTCGACCGACTGGAAAGATGGGCAGAGTCCAATGGGATGGCTTTCAACAAGTCCAAGTGCCGAATGCTGCACTTTGGCTACGGCAATCCCATGCAGAGGTATAGGCTGGGGTCGGAGTGGCTGGAGAGCTCCCAGACAGAGAGGGACCTGGGTGTGCTGATCGACAGCCACCTGAATATGAGCCAGCAGTGTGCTCAGGTGGCCAGGAGGGCCAATAGCATTCTGGCCTGCATTAGGAATAGTGTGGCCAGCAGGAGCAGGGAGGTCATAGTGCCCCTGTACTCTGCTCTGGTTAGGCCGCACCTTGAGTACTGTGTCCAGTTCTGGGCTCCTCAGTTTAAGAAGGACATTGAGACACTTGAGCGTGTCCAGAGAAGGGCAACAAGGCTGGTGAGAGGCCTTGAACACAAGCCCTATGAGGAGAGGCTGAGGGAGCTGGGATTGTTTAGCCTGGAGAAGAGGAGGCTCAGGGGTGACCTTATTGCCCTCTACAACTACCTGAAGGGTGGTTGTAGCCAGGAGGGAGTTGGCCTCTTCTCCCAGGCAACCAGCACCAGAACAAGGGGACACAGTCTCAAGCTGCGCCAGGGGAGGTTCAGACTCGAGGTGAGGAGGAAGTTCTTCACCGAGCGAGTCATTCGGCATTGGAATGGGTTGCCCAGGGAGGTGGTTGAGTCATCGACCCTGGAGGCGTTCAAGGGGAGATTGGACGTGGCACTTGGTGCCATGGTCTAGTCATGGGGTCTGCGGTGTCAGGTTGGACTCGATGATCCTCGAGGTCCTTTCCAACCTAAGTGATACTGTGATACTGTGATACTGTGATACTGAGCTAGGGCTTTGCCAATTGCTCCCAAATTAATCAACATAATTTAATACCAGCATTTGATTGATTGGAATGAGCATAGGGCTGAGCCCTAAATTTGTTCCAAGCAGCTTAGCAACTCATAAACTTTCATAAATTTCCATTTCTAATTACCTTCTCCCCACATTAATTTAATCTGTCCCCCCACTGTCATCAATGTGCTTCCCTGCTCCTGCTGGCTACACTACTGCTGCTACAGGCCAGGATGCCATTGGCCTTCCTGGCCACCTGGGCACATTGCAGGCTCATGTTCAGCCTACTATCAACCAGTACCCCTAGGTCCCTTTGTGTCCTATAACCTGCTTATCTCAAAAAGCTGGAAGTGCTTCTAGGACTGTGTGTGCCTTTAAGAAATTCCCATCAAGTATTGCTCCCCTGCCTTCAGCAGGTAAATAGCTCCCCATCACTGCACTGTGCCTCCCCCTTCTATCCCCTGCTGCCACAGGGATGCCTTGTCTCATTCTTTTGCATTGACTGAATGTCAAAGCTTTCAGAGGTATTTAACACCACAGAACACAATCTGTGTCTGGGGATGGTTTTGCCTTTCACAATATCAAACATAGGAGCTTGGTACATTTACATTAAGGAATCTCTGGTTTCACTTCATCAAATATTAACTTGGTTCACTACTGAAAACCTGTTGCTGCCTCTGAAATCAGCAATAAGGAAGAGCAGCACACCACATCAGGGATGTGGTTGAGGCCCCATCCCTGGAGACACTGAAGATTAGGCTCCATGTGGCCCTGGGCAGCCTGCTCTAGTTGGAGATGTCCCTGCTGATTGCAGTGGGGTTGGACAAGATGACTTTTGAGGGTCCCTTCCAACCCAAGGCAACATGTGAATCTGTGAAAGCAGCTTTGTTTCAGTTGACTCTTCTTATGGTGTCACATGTGCAGGTCAGTGACTGAGTTTTGCAACTGTAGACATGGAAGATGCTCACTATTAACTGTGTTGACATCTTAAAGCATCTGAGCAAGAAGTATCAGTACTGGGCTTAAGCCTTGGGTGTAAAATTGCTTGCCCAAGTTCAGGTATTTAAGCACAGAAGGGTATTTCACTATCACCAGATAAACTAAGGTTTGGAACATCAAGCTGGAAAGACACATCACTTTCCTTGGAAGATCTGCACAGCCCAAGCAGTGCTAATGCAAGGCACAGCCTCAGTGATGCAGCTGAGTTAGCACAGCTCATGCAATTGTCAGGCTAACGCTCTCTAGGGGAATTCAATTACTCCTTTGCCAGAATAAACTGTCAGAACCCATTCTCAGATAACCTGGATGCATCACAGAGCACATTCTAGTTCCCCAGATTGAACAGTGCAAACAAATGCATCATTATAACTCAGTCTGTAGAGCAGCACAGATCTCATTTAGAGATACAACAGAGAAAGCAGGGGAGAAAGGTGCAGTGATCCTTTTGCTGATGAATTCCACCCCTGAATCACTCCAATAGATTTTGTGTAATTACCTCTGAATTGCAAGAGGACACACTCACATTTCTCATATAACTCAAACTGCTCACACTGGGGTTTGTTTCCACCTTTTAAAATGTGTTTATTTTGTCCCTCTCCTAGCCAGAGCACAGGGACAAGGCATGGCAGCCTCCAGCACCGCACATTTAAAACAGATCACAACACCTTCCTAAGTGAGAGGCTGACTCTGGGGCTGGGGACTTCACTGCCAGTACTCCCTGATGTTTCTGCACTTTGCCTGGTAGGATACCAAAAATTATATTTAAACCTAGAAGCTCTGTGAGTGCTTGGTCTGAATGGCAATCAGACCCAACACACCCCACTAGGGTATGTGCCAAGGAGGCTTTCAGAGAATCAATAAGGTTGGAAAACACCTCAGAGATCATCAAGTCCAAACTGTCACCCAACACCTCATGACTACTAAACTATGGCTTCAAGTGCCATGTCCAAGTCCCTTTTGAACACCTCCAGTGATGGGGACTCCACCACCTCCCCGGGCAGCACATTCCAATGGCCAATCTCTCTTTCTGGAAGAACTTTCTCCTTGCCTCAAGACTAAACTTCCCCTGGCACAGCTTGAGACTGTGTCTTCTTGTTCCGTTGATGGTTGCCTGGGAGAAGAGACCATCCTCCTCCTGGCTACAACCTCCCTTCAGGTAGTTGTAGACAGCAATAAGGTCTCCCCTGAGCCTCCTCTTCTCCAGGCTAAAGAACCCCAGCTCCCTCAGCCTCTCCTCACAGGGCTGTGCTCAAGGCCTCTCCCCAGCCTCGTTGCCCTTCTCTGGACACACTCAAGTGTCTCAATGTCCTTCTTAAATTGAGGAGCCCAGAACTGGATGCAGGACTCAAGGTGAGGCACAATGACTTCCCTGCTCCTGCTGGCCACACTGTTCCTGATCCAGCCTATTTCAGAGGTTTCCTCTCATAGGTGAACAAGTTCCAGCAGAAGTCACAAATGTTATCAGCTTAGGGCAGCAGCTCTTTAATAATGCCTCAGTATTTTATCTTTCCTTAGTTACATTGATGTGAAGGGGTTTAATGCAGCAAGCAAATTCCTAACCATATGGTTACTTCTTTGCACAGTCTGAAAGCCTAGCCTGGCAGATTGTTGTCTCAGTGTTTAATAAAATATCAACACATGCAGAGCAGAGCAGCAGCGACATCCACCTCCGGGAGATCTCTCATGGTTCAAGTGGCAGATTGGAAGGAACCTTCTCAATATCCTACCCTTGCTTCAAGACTGCACCAGGTCTTTGTGCCCAGGCATCCAGATGTGAAGGCAGTTTTATTAGGAAGATCAATTTGAAGATTAATTTCCACAAAGCTGAATAGCAAAGCATGTTCTTAACACCTTTGCTTTCTCCTCAGGTGAGGACACCAGCTTTCTACAACCACCAAGTCAAAGTTTTGGTGTGACATTTAAAGGTGGAGTCAAAGCAGCCCTTAATACTCTGAGACAAAGGATTGTGAAATACTTCATTCCCTGTAGATATGAGCAACTGCTTTGAACGGTTAGTTCCTGTGCAACCTACTCCAGGTGAACCTGCATTAGCTGGGGGTTGGACTAGAAGATCTCCAGAGGGCCCTTCCAACCCCTATCATTCTGTAACTGTGTAAATCTCCTCCACACAGCAGGCAGAGCCTTTTGGGAAGAGTCAATGTGAGGAACATTCTCTCAGTAGAGCAGAGGACCTTCCCACACTCCCTGCCCTAAGCATGGGGAGCACCACAGCACACAGACAAGCAAACCCATGCTTCACTTAGAAGACAACCAGAAAGCTCTGCAACAAAGTAGATGCAGCCACATTTTCTCATCTCTCCTAACTTCAGGGCTTGAACAAGATAAAAGAAGAATGAACCTGATGTGACAAGTGTGAATCACATCACTTAAAGCACAATTTGATGACAGCCAGGGATGGTGCCCTGAAGTCTGCAGAGCAGGATGAACCTCAGGACTGGGGAACATGAAACATTAGCAAAACTGGAGTAATTCATACCAAAAAGAATGAGCTTAATGAGGTCAGGTTGGGTTTTAAATTAGCTGTCATCACTCAGGATAAAGATCCTGCCTTACTGCAGACAGCTCAGCAAAGCCTCTACTCATTCTCTGGCTCTGGCTGCAGGGGCTGATGAAGTGGCAGAATATGCAAAAGATGATATGTATGATAATAGTAACTCTACCACAATGACATTGCTGGTCTGGCCTCTGATGACATTGCTTGGACTGTGATTGAGCTCATTTTTTACTGCAGCTGGTGAGTGGATGATACTTGTGGATTGACACATGAGAGACCCAGCCAAAGTGGTCTAAAGCTCAAAGCATGAGCTGAGCCCTGGCAAGAAGGCTCAAGATTTCTGGTGACTCTCACCACTGAAGTCTAAGTAAATCTTCTCTCAGTGCTTTGCTCAGTAAAGGGAAGAAGGAAAGCAGACAGAAACGTTTAATGCCTTAAATAAACTCACAACTACCTGGTTCCTTTCCTGAGAGTGAAAAGTTTTCATGACCCTTTGCCCAGTTAAAATAAAGTATAATAAAAATAAAATAAAATCTGTCTTGCTGAAAATGCACAGTGGTGACTGACATCTTTTACTGCTCAGAGTAAAGAGTTAGTGCAAGAGAGACAAGGTCAGAGTGCTGCAGTGATTCATAGAATCATAGAATCAACAAAGTTGGAAAAGACCTCAAAGATCATTGAGTCCAACCTGTCACCCAACACCTCATGACTAAACCATAGCACCAAGTGCCACGTCCAATCCCCTCTTGAACACCTCCAGGGATGGCACTTCCACCACCTCCCTGGGCAGCACATTCCAATGGCTAACAACTCTCTCTGTGAGGAACTTTCTCCTCACTTCCAGCCTAAACTTCCCCTGGCACAGCTTGAGACTGTGTCCTCTTGTTCTGGTGCTGGTTACCTGGGAGAAGAGACCAACCCCCTCCTGGCTACAACCTCCCTTCAGGTAGCTGTAGACAGCAATAAGGTCTCCCCTGAGCCTCCTCTTCTCCAGGCTAAGCAACCCCAGCTCCCTCAGCCTCTCCTCACAGGGCTGTGCTCAAGGCCTCTCCCCAGCCTCAAAGCACATTGTCCGTGTTAGGGTATCACACAGTACAGGTTGCTGTTATGCTGCATTGCTACCACTGAGTGTTATCTGTTGAGGTAGGTCTTGCCACCCTCATCCTCTAAAGTCCCCAGATGAGGTCCTAACTGTATCCCATCCTGAGCAAAGCTAGTGGAAGTCAGCCTGCAGAACAAGGAGCCTGCTGGTGTGCCAAGGCATGGTGCAGTTGCGTGACCCAGGAACAAAGCCCACAAGGGACTGGTATGAAGCATTCTCAGTTAAAAGCTCTTCATGTGGAACAAATCCGTTGGAGAGTTGGGTCACCATCAGACAACCACCTGACCAAGCCAAGGCAAAGAGAATAAAGCACAAACCCACCACCAATCAGTAGGGATTTCCATCAGGCAGCTTCTCACCCTGAAACGAGGGGCTAAAGCTCTTCTGAAAGACAACTGGACTGCTGCTAAGTGGAGAGAGTTTTGTTTGGGATGGGAAGGGGGAAAATACTAAGGCACTATAGTGATGTTGGGAAGTTTGGAATTCAATTAGACAATGAATTATTCTATATTCTATACCCTGTCTGCATTTCTGGAATAATTCTCATCCTGATGGACATTCATATCACTCACTGAAGGGCTCTGAGATGTCCTGGAGTGCACTTGGTAATACAGCTCACAGCAGAAAGAGAATTCAGGTTTAAGTCAGGAAGTGTGCAAGTGTCCCTTGGAATGATCAGGCTGGGAAGGAACTCAGCTGGTCATCTAATCCAACCTTCTGCTAAAGGCTGGGATGATGCTCAATTCAGATCACTCTGCTCAGAAATGGGTCCAGTGAGACACTGAAGCTCTCCAAAGATGGAGACTGCTCAGCCTCTGAGAAGGTTGCTCCAATGCTTAGTTACCCTGACAGTGAGCATTTGATATTTTTCTTTGTCCAGCAGAACTTCCTTTCTTTCAATTCAGGACAGTTGTTTCCTGCTCTCCTCCTCACCTCAGTAAGGATCTTGCCTCCAAATTCGTGAGGGCCTCCTCACAGCTATGGGAACAGAGCTATTAGAGCCCCCTAAAGCCATCTGTAGACATCATAAAGAGAACATAAAACCGAGAGAGAACTCGCTGATGGATGAACCTCCTACAGCTTGCAGCTTATGGCCATGGACTGAGATGGGCAGGATCTGGGGAGAAAAATATCTGAACACTAGAAAAGGCACTTGGTGCCATGATTTAGTTGATTAGATAGTGTTGGGTGATAGGTTGGACTCAATGATCTCAAAGGTCTCTTCAAACCTGGTTAACTCTATTCTATTCTAAATGAAGAGGAAACTGATAATGAGAGACACTTATAGAAAGGAACTCCAGATGTTTATCTCCATGAAATTTAATAAAGCTTCTGAACAAGCCACAGCACTTTGACACCAAACAGCCCAACTACTCACTGCACTGATTTATGGAGGCTAATTCACCATTTTTTAAAGTAAATGCAGTTCCCTGACTTTGGCTGAGCTAGGGTTTCAATTTGTGCTCCCAGCACAAAATCAGTTATTATTTAATAACCCTCTGACCTAACAGCACAGGACTGGCTCAGAAAAATCTTCCTTTCAAAGCTATTAGGCTGAAATTAGGGGTTGTGTTCTTGCCTATTCCCAGCTGGTAATATAACCCTCCTGTTCCTGGCCAGCACTTCAACATGGAATTGTGAATTTAATCCCAGAGGCTGTGTAAAATCGAGGGTCTAGGTGTTTGTCTTTCTGTCTTTATCTCAGGGGTACCATGGAGAAGGTAAACACCAAGGGTTGTTCAGCAGCCACAGGCTCATAACCTGGCCATTCCATCCACACAGTGGCATATCATGTGGACCATACTGCTCCCCCAAACTGGGCTCAGTGGTGCATGGTCAAATTAGAGTGATGACATTCAGGAAATCTGACAAGTTTTGCGGCTTGGAGGAGAATTCTGTGCTCAGTTACCAGCTTTAAGTGTAAGCACATAAACTCTCCATTCAGATTTCCAGCAAAGCCAGAGTTTCACAGAGGAACTTGAGGGCTTACTCAGGACCAGTACTACACAACGCTGGTTGAATTAGTAAACAGCTGTCATGTCATCTACTGGGTATGAAGGGACAGGCAGCAAGGCAGGGGCACTTGGAACATATCTACTGTTTACGTTATCCAACAGTGGTGAGAGGAGGAAAGTGTGAGAGCCAGGAGACAAAGAGAGGATTAGGGAGGAAAACTCTTACTAATTCTCTTAGTCACAGTGGCCCTGACTCACCACTGAGTCACTCTGGCAGTGTGCCAGGGCAAATGAAGCATTTTCAACAGGGGTTACACCAGTGTAAATCTAGTGTAATGTTTTGAATCAATCCTCTTCCTCATTTTCTCCTCACTGGATCAATTTAACATCCCACCAGATGCCGAGAAACAGCCATGTGAAAGGTTTAGTGCATGCACCTGCAGCATTACTGACAGCTTGATCTGTCTCATATGTACAGTTACTTCATTTTGTCTGGATTCTGGTTCATCCTGCTGTACTTTGCAGAGCCTTGAGACTTCCCACCCACATCTGAGTCATTTTTACTGCCTCCCACACACTCTATTCTTCGAGGTATAAAAGGGCAGACCGAAAGTACCACCAGGGATGCTGACCTCTCGCTGGGCACTGGACTCTCAGGCAAGAGCTGGAGAAGGCCAGTAGTGCATTTTTCTACAGAACTTGGTGTGTGAACTTGCAAACCAGCACAGCCTTGTCATGCCTAAAATCACTGATTTTGCATGCAGTTGCTTTTGTTATGTGAGGAGTGATTTGCCCCTTTCACCTTTTCCTTCTCAGCTTTGCAATTTTTTCTTGCCACCCACTAAGACTGGAAGAGGCCTCTCTTCTGTTTGCTCAACAGTCTCCTTCATTTCTTCTCCACTTGCCTCTCCCACTCCTTAAAACCCACTCATGGGCCAAGACACTCTGCAGCTGGATCAAACTTCAAGAAGACAGACGCCTTGCAGACGTACTCCCCACTCCTTTAGACTTCACAGCTGTGCATTTAGCCCACCCATTTCAGAAGGGAGAAGGAAAGCTTCAGCCAACATCAAACAGCCCTGGGGAGGCAGCATGATTTATCAGACGATGCCCTCACATCTCTTTCCAGGCTGGTTGTGGTGATCCAGGCTGCAAACATCTAAGGACAGAAGCTGTCTCGCGTTCTGTGCCTGAGTAAGGACTTGTATTTTGGATCCCCAGATTTAGCTGGGATGGGAAATCCTGCTGACATTTGTAGAACTGACATTAACAGTCCTTCCTGGAAGTAGGAAGTTGCTACTTTCAGACTCATCCACACTTGTCCAGCTCAAGGTACCATTTAGAAGTTCTTACTTAGGGGGAAAAGGCAAAATGTGAAGGAAGAACATAAAATGCTGGAGGTCAGCAGGATGAAAAGTCTTAAGGAAACCAGAAATGAATCACTTGGGCTGCTTTCCTGCTATTAGCAGACACACTGAAGCACTGCTACACGGGCCAAAGCATGCTGGAGAGACTTCATCAACAAAGCCAATTGTTACTAAGTGCACTTACTGCTGCACCACTGTCATGGTTACGGAGAGAGCTGGAGGCAGATGCCTCTGCTGCTGGCTGGATCACAGGTTAGGTACCGCGCACTGCAGAGCCCCAGGCATGAGGCAGAAATGACAGAAATGATGCAAAGTAACAGGATGGGGAAGTGGAGACAGCCCAAAAGTGCAACATTTCACATTGTCAAAACACCCAACTGCTGGCAAAGAGTGCTGGGGAGGTGAGGAGCTGGCACACCCTGTGCTGCTCAGATCTGAGGCTCAGGAGGTATCAAGGTGACTATGGAATCACTGCTTTGCTGAATTAATTCATCAGTTAAGAGAGTTAACTGCTACTACATTTTTGAATAATGGGGAAAAGTAGTGGGCACCATCACCCACCTGCCAGGCTCAGGAGTCAAACTATGTGCCCTACCACAGACAAACCCCCACTGGCACAGATGCAGAGAAGAACTCCCAGGACTTTTCCCACACATACAAGAGAAATCCTCAACAGAAGAGCAAGCAAGCCAATGAAAAAAAACCCAAACCAAACCACAGCAGCTTCTACAGTCATTCTTTCTTCTCTAGCAACCAGTTCCCCTCCAGTTCTGAGCTTCTCTTTTGTGTTACTCAGAAACAGTTTGCAGAATCTCTTTAGTAAAAGCTCAACAGGCTGAAGCTATAACCACATGCTGCCCAGTGCCCTTCCTCAATAAACCTAAAAACTGATCTACAGGGTAAGATCTATGTCAATAGCTCCTTTTAATGTGTCCTGTTTTCCCCTGACACGTCCACAATTGGAATTTTTAAACAAATATGGATTGATGTAGATCTGCATCTCTTTCTGGAGGGAAGAAGTGGTGGAAAAAAGGGGTAAGGATCAGAGTGGGAGAACGAGAAGGTGAAGAACCATACAACTAGGTTGCAGAAAAGGCTAAAAGCTGAACTCAAAACCATTTGCCTTGCTCCTTGGCTGTTGATGGCATTTTGAATGAAGCTTTTTTGAGAGCAGAAAGTCTAAGCCAACTGACAGTTCACATTTAGGCACTGACTCTTACCCTGCCTTTGCAAACCAGCAGCCCCAGATAAACACAAGTGGCACCAAACCAGAGACCACTCTCAAACTGCAAAGCACCCTGCATCTCCCCCACCACTGCGCTGATGATTCCTACCTTAGCTGGCGTCCTTTCGTGAGAGCTGATTTGGATAGAGGTATCTTTGTCACAAGCTTGCTTTCTTCTCTCGTGATGGGAGCAAATTGGTGCAGGGAGCAGCTTCTAAGTGCAGGTCAGCACTGACACTGGGATCCTGTGGTTGCTCTGACATCCTTTGCAAGACTGCCCATGCTAAACCCTTCAATAGACAGCGCCGCTTTGCCGGCACGGCTCAGCTCAGCATCAGTGCCTACGTTATCAGTTGCTCAAGCACCTTCCACACATCCTCAGGTTTTGTTGTCAGTGAAGCAGCAGGGTAACAGACAGCTCAGAACAAACCATTATTCCCCACTGCAGGCAGAAATCTGTACACCCTGCTGCAAGGAATTAGTCTCGTCTCTGCTACCCAGACACTCGCAAGGGGAAAGGCGATTCAGTTACAAAGGAGCTGTGGCTGCAAACAAAAGCAGCTCAACCCCAGGGCAAAGCAAAGAAATAAACCATCCACAAAAAAACAAGGTTCATGCTTTAATTAACAAGCCACTGAAGTGTAAGTGGCATTTAACTGACATATAAATCAATGACATCTCTCCTCTCAGTCCTGCCCAGTGCCTACTCCACTTGTTCCCTTATTTGAGAGTAACCTATGGGTGTGATGGGTAGGTTTAAAGATTATATTGGTTGTGTCTTCTTACACATCAGTGTAAGCCAGAACAATGTTAACTCTTTCTTCCCCCACATATACTGAGTGCCACACTGCCAGGTTAGGACATCAGATAGAGCAGGTGGACCCATCTTTATTGATGATCTACATGAGGGTATTGAGTCCACCATCAGTAAATTTGCAGGTGACACCAAGCTGGTTGATCTGATAGAGGGTAGGAGAGCTCTGCAGAGAGACTTTAACAGGCTGGACATATGGGCATAGTCCAAGGGCAGGAGATTGAACACATCTGAGGGCCAGGTTCTACACATTAGCCACAACAACCCCATGCAGTGCTACAGGCTGGGGTCAGAGTGGCTGGAGAGCAGCCAGGCAGAAAGGGACCTGGGGGTACTGGTTGATAGTAGGCTGAACACGAGCCAGCAGTGTGCCCAGGTAGCCAAGAAGGCCAATGGCATTCTGGCCTGGATCAGGAATAGTGTGGCCAGCAGGAGCAGGGAGGTCATTCTGCCCTGTGCTCAGCACTGGTTAGGCCACACCTTGAGTCCTGTGTCCAGTTCTGGGCCCCTCAGTTTAGGAAAGATGTTGAGTTGCTGGAATGTGTCCAGAGAAGGGCAACAAAGCTGGGGAGGGGTTTGGAACACAGCCCTGTGAGGAGAGGCTGAGGGAGCTGGCGTTGCTTAGCCTGGAGAAGAGGAGGCTCAGGGGAGACCTTATTGCTGTCTACAACTACCTGAAGGGAGGTCGTAGCCAGGAGGGGGTTGGTCTCTTCTCCCAGGCAACCAGCACCAGAACAAGAGGACACAGTCTCAAGCTGCATCAGGGGAGGTTTAGGCTGGATGTTAGGAAGAAGTTCTTCATAGAAAGAGAGATTGGCCATTGGAATGTGCTGCCCAGGGAGGTGGTGGAGTCACCATCACTGGAGGTGTTTATGAAGAGACTGGATGGGGTGCTTGGTGCCATGGTTTAGTTGATTAGATGGTGCTGGATGATGGGTTGGACTTGATGAACTCAAAGGTCCTTTCCAACCTGGTTAATTCAATTCAATTCAATTCAATTCTATTCAATTCTACTCTATTCTACTCTACTCTATTCTATCTTTATGTCTAATGAGCCAGCCCTTTTCACCAACACCTCACACCATAGCCATGCAGAAGTGAATCACAGGACAGTTGGAGACAGGAGCCTAGCAAGTGCTGAAATAGTCCTGAGGGCTTCCAGAAGCAGGTGAGTTGCAGGTAAATAAGCCACAGGAGACCTGTCCTATTGCCACACATGACCTGTCCTAGTGGTGAGGCATCATCTAGAGTCTCTGGGGAGACCTTAGAGCAGCCTTCCAGTACCTAAAGGAGACCTACAAGAAAGCTGGGGAGGGACTTTTCACAGGGAACTTTCACCTGACAAGGGGCAATGGATTGAAGCTGGAAGAGAGCAGATTTAGACTGGAGATTAGGAAGAAATTCTTTCCAGTGAGGGTGGTGAGACACTGGAACAGGTTGCCCAGGGAGGCTGTGGATGCCCCCTCCCTGGAGGAGCTCAAGGCCAGGTTGGATGAGACCTTGAGTGAGCTGGGTAGTGGAAAGTGTCTCTGTCCATGGCAGGGGGATTGGACCTAGATGATCTTTAAGATCCCTTCCAACCCAAACCATTCTATGATTCTATGTGGAGGAGCTGTGTGACTGCTGAGGGACACAGAATGATCAAATTGCTGTGCTTGGAAAAGGTCACCAAGATCACTGAGTCCTACCAGTTGACTTAGACTTTCTGCCTTCAGCAATGCTTGGGCTTCCTTAACATCTGATATTGGGAAACCTCACCTCAGTTCCAGCACCTCTCCATGCTGTAGTGGCCTGTGTGTAGTTACTCATTCTTTGCATACAGATGAATTTCTAGCTTTTAAAAATACCTTCTCCCCTTTAATTGATGAACTCTAAGGTGAATTTATAGAAAACCATCTTACTTCCTCTCAACTGTTTTGCAGAGCTGAATGAACCAAATTCTGCTCTGCTCATGACCAAGGGGAAATGGCTGGTTATAAAAAACCAACAGCTTGTTGGTTTAAATTGTGGGGGGGTTCTCTCCCCCCTGTGTTTATTTCCTGTGCTATTGCCTGATTCCAGGTATTGCTGGGTTGGGAACAGAGCTATAGCATAAGCACTAAAACTGACCCTTTTTTTCCTCCCTAAGGGCTTTCAGTCCCATTATATTTTAAATCAAACTCTGAACTCCAGCCACCTCTTGCTTCCCATTTCAGATGGGAGATTTATCAATATATATGGCCAGGGATAAACCACAGCAATTTCGAGGAGAGGGCTGGTCTCCTGATACACACTGCTCTGCAGGCTGCTCCAGCAAAGCCAGCCCTGCCCATCAGAGCACTGGTGGGCAGAGGGGCTGTAAAAAGAACCCCAGCAAAGTGTTGCCCTTGAAAGCAGAAGAATTCATGCTCTCTGCACGTTAGCTGCTCAGCCCCTCTTGTAGCTTTTCCAGTACAAGTTCCCTGGGAGACTGGGGGCAAGCCAAGGTGGACTGGAGGAAAGGAAAGAATCAAGAAAGGAATTATAAACAGAGCTATCTATCCCATGTTTAACCCCATTTACTACAAGGGATGCATCTGGCCCTCAGAAAATGGGCTGAAGGGAGAATTTAAGTAACTAAATCATCCTTGCATTTGGCTGGCAACCCACGAAACCAGCCAGCTCTTTGTAACTTATCAGTAACTCACACCAGCTGACTCTCCCTTCCTCCTCTGCTGAACAAACACTGAAAATGGAGCAGGGCCTGAAAGGGAGACAATCCCATAAAATCTGGGCACAGAGTAATTGGGGAAGCAGCTGTCCCCTCCTGACGCTATCACAGAAATCAGAGATGGAAAAAATCCTGTTAGGTCATGCAGTCCCTCCCTTTGTCACTGCAGGACTGCTCCCTAACGTGGATTTTCCAGTGCCTTGTCCAATCTTGTTTTAATACTCTCTAAGTGATAGCTTCCAGCAGCTCCCTTAGCAGATTATTCCTCTGCCTGATAAGCACTGCTGTCAAGATTGCCCCCGCTTTTAACAGCGTTTTGCCCTGTTATTGCTGTGCACCTCCAGAGGATGTTCAAGAAGGTAAGAAGGAATAATGAAGTTTGGAAAAAAGCTTCAGAATTCCAGACAACTCCACAAGCCCCACATTCTACAGCAAAAACAAGGCATGCTTACTTTCCCTCTCCCCCCCTTATCTTCCTGACCAGGAGATATACAACCATATCAACAAAGCAGCTGGTGACAAGCACATGCCGAGTTCAATACCAGGCAGATGGAAGAGATCAGCCCCCAGTTCCAAGCCTTTTGAACATGTCTGTTTGCTGCAGACAAACAACAAATGACTTAACCACATCAGCTACAGAATGGCCTCTGCCTTCTTTCAAACCTGCTTAGGTCATCACTTTCTGTCTAGCTTCCTAATAAAATGAGGTGTGTGAACCACCTCTGACTGCTCTCCACCTTCAGCACTGAAACTCAGCAGCCATTTGCGGTGGTCCCAAAGGCTCGTGGAAATCACAGGCTGATCACCATGGAAGGAGGTTCACACTGCCTGTCACCTCTTGAGCACATAAAGAGGCAAGGGAACAGTGTGGAAAGCTCTCATGGGGAAACAGGAGGGATGGGAATAGGTGTTTTGGGAGCTGTCATGAGGAACAAGACCTATGGCAACAGCAGAGTGCTAGGACACAGGACATGCATCCACATTCAGGCTTCATTAGTTGTGCTGCACACAAAAATGCAAATTGTTTTATAGAACCTTATGAAAAGAAGGTCACAGGCCATGGAGCTGAAGGTTGTAACAAGCCTCCAGACATTAAATCCCACTGTACCTGTTCAAATCCTTTGCCTGCTTTGCACTGGCTTCATCCTGTCTTTCCTATTTGACAGTGGCACTGCTGTGCTTTTACAGAATACTAAAGTCCTTTCCCTTCAGCTTTTCTTCTTCTTTTTTTTTTTTGTTCTCTCTCTTTATTTTTCAAGGTTTAAGAATCTTGCATCAGCATTTTTCCCCCACTTATATGCCACAGATTTCAGCTGAAGTTAAATCCAGAACGCACCAGTACCAGAGCGAGAAGAGAATTAGTACCACAGCTCTGTCATCCCATCAGAGCAACCCCGGGGAAGGGGAGAAGAGAGGGACAGACGTGCACTAACCAAACCCATCACCTAGAACTACAGTGACAGACAGAATCAGTCATGGGAAGATGTCTATGACAGCTTAAAATAAAAATAATTCACTTTTCTCCAGTTTGTTACTGGTCCCTCCACACTAAAACCAAGGTACCCTGCTCCTCTGCACCACGCTCTCACCAAGCAGTTTGAATCACCTGTGTCCTCAGCTCTCACAAATCCAACTCACTACTCTTGGCATGCAAATCTTGTGAACTTGTTTTTAGCCTCTTCATCATCCCTGGAGCCAAGCAAGGGCTCAGCTCTTCACCACAGCACAGCAGATGCTATTGTTTAACCCTCCTGTTGCACATTAGCCATATTGTTTAACCAAATACATTACCAAACAAATAAGAGTAATTGTTTTGTATGGAGATTTCAAGGTAAGAACCAGGACAGAAACCCACAATATTGTGCAGGCAAAAGTCAGTGCAGAAGTTGGACTTGCTCTTCTTTTCCCATCTTAGTGTTAACCACTCCCTGTAACCTACTATGGGTAAGTGCACCTCAAATTTTCTGGAACTTAGACCATGACACTTTTCTCTGCATTGCACCGGGTTCTGAGCACACAGCTACAGCCCAAAGAGCAAATCTCTTTGAACACTTTGAGATGCATGAAGGCAGGGTCCCCTTACCTCGAGCACTCTTCCTGTGATGTACTTTTCACAGTTGTCACACCTGATGCCAAACTTTGCGTGGTAGTCGGTCTCGCAGTATGGAACTCCATCCCTGGGGAGGAACAACAGCCCACACAGAGAGCTTTACACAGGCTGGAAGGTTTACTGGGAGACAAAGCAGCTAAGATTTCTTAATGCTTCAACACTTCATAGGGTGCTTATGGGATCTGGCACCTCTCAAATACCAGAATTTATTGGTTCTGTAAAGGATTGCATAGTTCTGCAATTGCATTACAACTCTTCAGGCCCTCCTGAGTCTATCACAATTCCACTTTCCTGCTTTGTCCCTGAACTGGGCCATCACCTCTCCCCTTGCTACAACATTCAGCCACTGAGATCCTCACACCCTTTGTTTTTATAGTGCTACTCAGGCTTCTTCCACATTTCCCCCTCTTTGGAAAAACAGCTACTTCTTCATTTTATTCTTTCCCTCTTACCATCTAATCAATCCAATACATGTGTCACCTAATATATAGATCAAACCTCATCTCTTAGCTTACACTGCACAGAGTAATGTCTCAACTGAGTATCTTAACTGTAAACCAAGTTTTGATTAACATTTTGGTCCATGGACATTCTTCACTGGACCTGCTTAAAGGCAGTCCTGGATGAGCCATCTCAGGAATCTGCTCCATAGAAACCAGTAATGACTCTTGGAACTCAACCTGAGAGACAGAGGAGTTCTGGCAGTATGTTCATCACAGTACATTAGAGGTTGGAAGAGACCTCAAGAGATCATGGAGTCCAACTCCCCTGCCAAAGCAGGATCACTTAGGGTAGTCTGCACAAGAATGCATCCAGGTGGATTTTGAAAGTCTCCAAAGGAGACTCCACAACCTCTCTGGGCAGCCTGCTCCAGTGATCTGTGAGCCTTACAGTAAAGAAGTTCCCCCTTGTGTTGAGGTGGAACCTCCTGTGCTGCAGCTTACATCCATTGCTCCTTGTCCTATCACAGGAAGCAAGTGAGACAAGCCTGTCCCCTCCCTCCTAACACTCCTTCTACAGTGCCACTGCTTTGCACCTACAGGAGAACACTTCCTCAAGCACTGGAGAAGCTCACCCTCCCCACATCACCCTCACTGTAAAGAAGTTTCTCCACATGCTGAGGTGAAACTTTCTATGTTCAAGCTTGTACCTGTTGTTCCTTGTCTTATTGTTATGCACCACCCTAAAGAGATTGGCCCCCTCCACTTGACACCCACCCCTCAGATATTTATACACATGGATGAGATCCCCTCTCAGCCTTCTCTTCTCAAGACTAAACAGCCCCAGGGCTCTCAGTCTCTCTTCACAGGGGAGATACTCAAGTCCCCCGTGCATGATGGGAAGCTCTTTCAGCACCACAAGTGATAGAGGACAAGGTACAATCTAAGAATATGAAGAACAAACCCACAAATCTTAGTTTTATCCTAAAAAGTCAGGACCAGAACACTTGGGCTATTGCTCTGAAATAAACCTCTTGGTTTCCTTTACATTTCAAGCACCACTCTACCAAGTTCTACACTCAGGCAATTAAACCAATGGATGAAAATGAATCACTCTAGGAAAACCTGGAGACTCTTCCCCTGCTTGAACATCTCAGTTTACCATAGTTCAACATGTTTACTGATCAGACAGATTTGCTAGCAGAGGCAGAATTTCCCTGGACATTTCCCTGGGGAAACATAAAGATTAATTTTACAGCACACAAGTTGGACTGCTCAGAGACTAACCCATAAGTTATCACAATAATTAATTGAATTAAGTGAAGCCAGGATGTTTCTTCCCTTGAGTTATTTTGTTTGGCATTAAGCTTTTCTCTTTTTGAAAGGAGGATTGCAGAGTAACTCTATCTTTAAAATTTATGGAGGTTTTATTATGAAATAGCAAGGAGGGGAGGGGAAAAAAAAAAAGGCACTGTACCAAAACTACAGCAGAGGAGCACAGCATCTGAGATAATACAAACACCCTTTTAATAAATACTGCTTCTCCAGTGCAAGCTGTGAAATTAAATGTTGCACTGGTATTAATCCAGATCCAAATAATTGTTGAAAGCCAATGGGACCCCAACTGACTGAAATCCATCATCTCTGGGCACTAGTGACTGAGATTCTCAGCTGTTTTAAGAAAATATCATCATATCTGCATGCTTCTCCAAAGCAGAAATGAACCCCAGGTGCCTTGGCCAGCAAAAGCTCTGTGTCTCACCAGACTGATGGGAGTTGGGCTGTGCGTGCTTTGTGCTGCCTCTCATTGCTGTCATCACCTTCAGTCCAAAACTGACTGCACAAGGGGCTGGAGCAGCACGAAACCATGATGCCTAGCTCCATCCTGAGATTCTAGAGAACATTTCTGCATATATGAATCACATGGGAAGGAGAATATCTGCTTGTTCACATCACAGCATGGCACAGAGCAGAGTCAGACACAGATAACTGAGGGTGCATCTTCAGGGCTTTGAAGCAGACTGCAGCCACTGCCTTTCTGCACCTTGGCAAGCCTCATTCCAGGTAAATGGACACATTTGACTTCTGCTTTTCCTCTTTGATTTTTCCCTTGCCTTTAGTACAATTTAGATAATAACCTCTAATCTTCTGTGTGCCTCACAGAATGGTAGAGGCTGGAAAGGATCCCTGAATATCATCCAGTTCAACTCCCCTGCTACACCATGATCAGCTAGAGAAATCACCCAGAAACATATGCAGGCAGGTTTTGAAAGCCTCCAGAGAAAGAGACTCCACCACCTCTCTGGCCAGCCTGGTCCAGTGCTCCATCACCCTCAAAATGAAGAATATTTTCCCTTTGTTCACATGGAACCTCCTGTCTTCCAGTTTGTGTCCATTGCCCCTCGTCCTGTCCCTGGACACCAGTGAGAAGAGTGGCTCCACTGAGCTCCAAACATGCACAAACAAAACCTCAAGGACATGCAGTGCTAAATTAGTTATTTGGTATTAAAAAGAATGCTGAAAACGAGTGGAAATGCTCCCAGCATGAACTTACTTGCTGATGTACTCTGCGTTCAGCAGCTTGCCGCATATATTGCACTTGAAGCAGCCCAAATGCCAGTGTTTGTCCAAGGCAACCAAGGACTGCCCATTTTTGATTTCTGAACCACAGCCCCCACAATCTGCAAGAGAAAAAAAACAACAGTAAAAGTGAATCCACAGGCTTCAGATGGTTAACTGCAGCATGAGGAGCCAGCAGTGTCCTAGTGCAGGCCCCAAAGCTCACTGATAGATGGCAAGTGGTGCTGCCCTAGCATTGCCTTGACACTACTAAAAGAGATGAATAATTGAAAAGAGGGGGGGAAAAAAGCCCAAACTTATGTTTCCCAGTGCCTTAAGTTATATTCCTGTCAATTTATATTGTATTTAAAAGACAGGAACTTCTGCTGGTTACGTTTTCAAGCATCTCAAATTAGCCCAATAAAATTAATGAGAGAGACCGAAACGTCATGAGACTAAACCAAATTATTGGTTCACCATATTAAACTTTCTTCTAGGTCTTAAGAAACCCCCATCTGTTGTCTCTCAAAATGTGTTTTGCAACCATGAAAACAAAGCCCTAGAGCTGAAATTAGAATCATGGGATCACTTCAGTTGGAAATGACCTTTGCAACCGAGTCCAGCCATTCTCTAACCCTACAACTCCAATGTGACATTCTGTAACCAGGACAACTACACCAACTCTTAGGAAGCAACAGAAATTCCTGAGCACTGCAAAAGTGATGGCTGGCTGGATATTTTTCATTGATAAAAAGCTCCAAAAAGCAATGAAAATTAAATGCAAATTATGTCATACTGGATAGCACAGGCCAGGCTATACTGGTTAAACAGGCTAGGTCACAGGATGTTAGGGATTAGAAGGGACCTCTGGAGACCTTCAAGTCCAGAGCAGGTCTGTTGAATCTAGCACAGATCACACAGGAATGCATCCAGACAGGTCTTGAAAGTCTCTAGAGAAGAAGACTCCACAGCCTCTCTGGGCAGCCTGTTTCAGTGCTCTGGGACCCTTTACAGTAAAGTTCTTCCTCATGTTGAGGTGGAACCTCCTGTGCTGTAGTTTATATCCATTGCTCCTTGTCCTATCACAGGGCAAAGTGAGCAGAGGCTGTCCCTGTCCCTTCCTTCCTGATGTTCAGCCCTCAGATATTTTTATACATCTGTTAGATCTCCTCTCAGTCTTCTCCTCTCGAGACTAACCAGCCCCAGGTCTCTCAGCCCTTCCTCACAGGGCAGTGCTCCAGCCCCTTAATGATCCTTGTAGCCCTCCCTTGGACTCTCTCTAGTAGATCCCTGTCCCTCATGAACTGGGGAGCCCAGAACTGGATGCAATATTCCAGGTGAGGTCTCACCAGGGCAGAGTAGAGGGGGAGGAGAACCTCACTCGATCTGCTGGCCACACTCTCCTTAATGCACCCCAGGATCCCATTGGCCTTCTCGGCCACAAGGGCACATTGCTGTCCCATGGATCACTTGTTATCCACCAGGATTCCCAGGTTCTTTGCCACAGGGCTGTGCTCCAGCAGATCACCTCCCAACCTGTACTGTGAACTAGTCATAGTCCCCAGATAAACTAACTGAGGGCAAGACTATTTGGGGGGCTTGGTTTCCACACTAATAGCCTACTTTTGAGCACCCAGTTTAGACAGGCTACACAGACATGGGATTTGAATCTGGCTTTCTGTATGCTAAATAAATCCTCTCATATCCTGAAGGGACCTGCTCTCAGTCACTCTTCACTCTGTAGGTTCTGGTTTATGGATAATCTTCTTACAAAATGTTCAAATAATCAGAATATTGGCAAAATAAAGAGGAGTATCAGAAAGAAATCTCAGTAATCTCAGTAACTCTTCTAATCCTCCAGATTTTATCCCCTGTTTTATCTGCTCTCAATCACCCTTCACTCTGTAGGTTTCACTCTTCACTCTCTAGGTTCTGGTCTAAGTTTAATCTTCTTACAAAATGTTCAAATAATCAGAATATTGGCAAAATAAGGATGAATATCAAAAAGAAATTGGTTCTAGTCTCAGTATCTCAGTAACTCTTCTAATCCTCCAGATTTTATCCTCTATTTGATGTGAAACCATGTGTGTGGGATTTTCATTCAGGCATTCTCCATGTACCCCAACAATTTGCTAAAGACAAGAGAGTCATTTAGAGATGCCAGAAGAGCAAAACACCACAACAATGTCTTGCAAGGAAAAAAAAAACCAACACAAAAGCACTAAAAAAAAGAGATTTATCTAATTATTAAGAAAGGACTCCAGATGTAGGCTCTAATTACAAGGTTTAGGAAAGATGTTGAGTTGCTGGAAGGTGTCCAGAGAAGGGCAACAAAGCTGGGGAGGGGTCTGGAGCACAGCCCTGTGAGGAGAGGCTGAGGGAGCTGGGGTTGCTGAGTCTGAAGAAGAGGAGGTTCAGGGGAAACCTTATTGCTATCTACAACTACCTGAAGGGAGGTTGTAGCCAGATGGGGGTTGGTCTCTTCTCCCAGGCAACCAGAACAAGAGGACACAGTCTCAAGCTGTGCCAGGAGAGGTTTGGGCTGGATGTTAGGAAGAAGTTCTTCATAGAAAGAGAGATTGGCCATTGGAATGTGCTGCCCAGGGAGGTGGTGGAGTCACTATCACTGGGGGTGTTTAGGAAGAGACTGGATGAGGCACTTGGTGCCATGGTTTAGTTAATTAGATGATGTTGGATGATAGTTTGGCCTTGATGATCTCAAAGGTCTTTTCCAACCTGGTTGATTCTATTCTATTCTATTCTATTCTATTCTATTCTATTCTATTCTATTCTATTCTATTCTATTCTATTCTATTCTATTCTATTCTATTCTATTCTATTCTATTCTATTCTATTCTATTCTATCCTATCCTATCCTATCCTATTCTCTTTTTAAACAGTCCTCTTGAAAAGCTTCCTAAGATTCTCTTAATTTCTGAGACACTGTTAGTGCAATGGTAAATGTTTCATTTCTGAGTGCACAACAATAAAGGATAGCTCTTATTTGCCTCTAGTGGATTTGGAATTCACGAAGGGAGCAATAATAGGCCTCTCCAGGGGCACACTGGAGAGCATTGATATGTAGAAACAAGCCCAGCATGAAAGTGTGTGCAGCACAGCTCAGAGCACTGGAGTTCTGCTAATAAAAAAAGAGAACATTTGGAGGGTGTCTGCATTTTGTCCCACAAGAGAATAAATACTGCACTGTTCTGCAGGACCAATCCTTTAGCTGCAACCAGACATCAGTTGGTGAGATCTCCAGCACTGGCGCTTTATCTGTGATCTAATTTCAGCTCACTGGTTGAGGCTTGGTCTCACAAACTTAATACAACACTGTGTGCTCAGACATCATTCACCTTTCACCTGGTTTAAGCTTGGGTGGGCAGAGAGAAAGCATTTTGTGAGCTGCTTTCTTAGTCTCCACTGCTGTTTTCTCTGTGAGGTTCCAGATAATTAAAAACAAATATTGCGGTTGCCATGCCAACCGTGCCTACCGAGGCAAAGTCCTTGCCTTCCTGCCTTGGATGCAGCATCCTTTGGTGACTCATCTAATTTCAACCAATAACTCTGCAGAAGACATCAATTTGCTGCTACATGTTGATGTACTTCGCTGAGTACCCTTCAGCATCGGCACTGCCACAAGAGGTTTCCACAGGCGGCACTTTGCGAGTCGAACAAAACAGGTAGGGAGGCGTTGGTAGAATAACAAAACCATCAAGGAGGCAGGCAAAAAGCAAGTATTTGACATTCTTCCTGGCTTTCAAATATAAGGCAAAAAGGAGGTGAAAAACAGAGTGGGAGGATGAAAATAGAAGGACTGGTCATAGAATCACAGAGTGGTCCAGGCTGGAAGGGACCTCCAATGGTCATCCAGTCTGACCTCCCTGCAGTCAGCAGGGACATCCTCAACTAGATCAGGCTGCCCAGAGCCTCATTGAGCCTCACCTTGAATATCTCCAGGGATGGGGCCTCAATCACCTCCCTGGGCAACCTCTTCCAGTGTTCCACCACCCTCTTAGTAAAGAACTTGTTGCTAACATCCAGTCTAACTCTGCCCTTCTCTAGTTTGAAGCCATTGCCATTGTTCTATCACTGCAGGTCTTTGCAAACAGTCTCTCTCCATCCCTCTTATAGGCCTCCCTCAGGTACTGGAAGGCTGTTATTAGGTCTCCCCAGAGCCTCCTGGCTGGTCAGAGGGAGCAGTGATATTAGGAGCTCGGTGAATCCCAAGAGACCTCCTGAAAGCATTTTTGAACTCAAGTCAGAGATAAATAAGCTAAGCAAACAACTAACAGCCCTGAGGCAGAAGCAAGCCCTACGTGATAGTAGGTCAGCAGATCACCTGCTCCTTGCCTCAGCTTCCTGGAAATCAGATGTTTTGTTCACTACTGTTCTTTCATAAGAGGAATTGTTTGTTTAAAACATTCATTTCTTTTCCAAGAAGACTGTTGTTTAACAAAGAGATAACAGTTATTGCTTTGTGTGATACGTGGCATAGCTACGGACAGCCACACCAGGCTTTCAGCTTTCCAGTTCAGCCAAGATGTCCTTGATGCTGCTGCTTTACATCCTGAAATCCTGGTCCTAGCCTAAGGATTAGAGGCTTGGAAAACAGCTGGTATTGTATATTGCTCTTTCACATATCACTTGCTAACCCAAGTGCTTCCCAAAGTCTTTATTATCCTTGTAGGTGGTGTTAATTTTCTGTGTATTGCCACTGCTCAGGCTCTTGTATATCCTGCTACAAGCACATGCAGACATCTCCATGCATTTGTGGCTCAGCCCATCAAAGTTCTATGCCCCACACTAGGGAGGGATTCCACAATTGCTATCAAATTTCCTGAGTCCTATAGGCACCACAGCTCCTGTGTAAGGATGATACTTATCTGGGATCCTGGCAACCCCATGGCAACACTTTTCTTGCAGGCCAGAGGTGCACTTGAGTTTGCCCTTGCAGAAATCATTTATCTGTCAGCTCACCCCCAGCAGTGCATGGTTTGAAAAGCAGAGCTGGTCAGGCTCAGATGATGATGAGATCAAATCCCTTTACAAGCCCAGCCTCCAGTGTGGCTGATACCATCCAAGTTTGAACAGGACTCTTAAGTCACTGAAACCTATGCACAGCCTCCACCCATTGCTAATGAGAGTTAGAGCAGACCTGCATTTGGAGTTTAAATGTGTAGTCTTGAGAGTTTACCAGGAGAAAAGTTAAACTTCTGCTTTCCAAGATCAAGTTTTGCCACAAATGTTTGCAGTGCTGTTTGCCTTTGAGGTGCTGAGGGCTCAGGTCCCTGTGCACTGGGCAGCCTGGTGCAGCAACCTGATAGAGCTGGAGAACGGCAAGGCAAGAAAAAGTCTGCATGAGGGCAGGGGGTGTACAGAGAAAGGGTTCTACAGCATAGATAATCAAATGAACTTGCTCTGTCACTACTCAAGCAGGCAAATGATGTCTATTAAAGTCAAAGCTATTTTTCCCATAAGAAAAGGAGACAGACAATGGTCATTAAAATATGGATCTGCAAATGCAGCCAGGCAAGATGGCTGAGCATGAGCCATCTCTGGGAATAAATGACACGAGGAAGCAGCTGAAAGGGCCATCCCCTTCCCAAAGGAGAGCAGCAAGAGAGGAATCAGCATAGCATCTCCCACTGCAGGAGATGGAGAATGGAATTAGTGAAAACTTCTGCAAAAAGAGATAGGGGGCAGGGAAGGGAAGAAAAAAAGAGGAGAATTTTCTCCCTGAAGTGGGCTGGATTCCTTATATACAAAGAAGAGCAATCTATGGGGTCAGCCTGTCCTCACAGCAGAGGCGTTCCAGCCCTCTGGACTCGCTCCAACGGTGGTAGCTGGACCTGCCCTGCCCTTACAGCACCAGTGGCAGAAATTTCAGGCACACACATTGGTGTAAAAATTTGCTCTTGGAGCCCGTGCAGACTAAGAAGCACCAACAGAGAAGAGCAGAAACCCTCCTTACTTCGCAGGTTCTGTAGAGGGAAAGAGCCAGTGGTGCTGGCAGGGGGCAGGGAGCACTTCTGGCAGATGCATTCCTTCCCGTTGAACGTCACCCGGTCCCCCGCAGGGAAAGGCAGCCTGCAGCAGGACAAACAAAAGCAAACAGGTTAGAGGCTCAGGCCTTTGCCAAATGAAAGACCTTTCCATAAAGGAGCTGACTATTATTCCTCTGATTTCTTTTGCTCTGCTTTGTCCCGTTCTCATTGACAATTTTTCAGCTCCTCAGAGGTACTGAAGGGACATAGCAGACAACTGCAAAAGCAGATGTTACAGCTACTTAGGAAAGAATAACATCTAAAGACACAAAAACAAACACAGCACTCAAGCCCAAATCCTGCTGTAGCTAAGAAATGTGGCATTAACATGGGTTGATCACTAGCAGGATCAGTTACACATTGAAAATAAACCTGGTATTACAGGCTGTAAGAACAGACAAATGCAGCTGCTTTATTGTTGTTAAGCTTCATGGGAGAGCTGCCTTTCATACATTAAAAACCCAGCACTTGTCCTCCCAACTTTGATCATATCAAAGCCCCCCTCTTAATGCATATGCACAGAAAGGAAACATTGGTGAACTCTCACTGGAGACAAGATAACCCAGTTAGAAACCCAAAGCATCCACACTGCTCTTCTGCTCTCCTCAGCGACAGCTCTCCTTACCCTTAATTGAATCTTTCCTTTTTATCAATGCCCTTAAAACAAAAGACTTTCCCCTGGGAGCTTTGCCTGGGCACAGAAACTGCTGAGGCTTGTTCTCCCAGAGGGCCAGATGGACAAGTCGCTTCACAGTGCAGCAAAGGATGGGCAGGACTTAGGAACACATTTCACTCCACCCAAAGCTTCTGTCCAACTAAATCCCAAGCGAGCTAGCAAAATATGATTAAGTGGGGCACAAACATAACACAGGCCTCCTGCTCCTGGTGGAGTCCATCTGATGAGATGATTTCATTAATTTTTCATTACAATTCTGCATGACATTGCCCCACAAATGCTGCTATCAAATTGATACCAACTGAGAGGTTGTCCTCGCTATAAAAGCCGCACTGATCCTTCTTGCAAAGCACAAGCATCACCTTGCTGCTGTTAGCTCAAGAGTGCCTTATTCTACATTTGTGCAGCATTTAAAAGTTCTTATCACTTAAAGAGAGAACAAAAGCAGTGCTGCCCTTTGTCTCTAAAGAATGGCACTAAACTCTACTCCAAACCAGCTAAGTAAGCGTCCAACACCGTCATCCATTTGGGATCACAGGCAATACCCGAAAAAGAAGGAGGACACGCGGAGTGTAAGCATTGCTGCCTCTCAGGCTGTCTGCTAATGAACTCTGCTGCTCACCTTTTCATCAAATTCATGATGAACTTCCAAAAAATGTCTCAAAAATTGAGTGATGTAACCCAAATGCTGCCCTAGTCTTCTACTGCTGGGGTAGTTTAGGCTGGGTGCCTTCTGCTGCTACCACACAAGATACACCTTTGGTGCCCCGGGTGTCCAGCCCAGTGGGTAGACACAGGAAGCTGTGTATTTCATTCCCATAATGTCCTGCTCCCTATAAAACCACCTGCAAACTCCTTTTTCTTCCCTCTCTGCCCTCAGGGGAGATGCTCCCTGTCTGGTAATGGAGGGGGAGTTATCTCAAGGCCTTTTAGGCCTGGCTAGGCTTAATGCCAAGAGGAAGAGGGGGAAGGGCAATCTCAGATCTGGCCAGCTGAGATTAGCCTAACAGTGGAAAGGGGGAAGAAAGAGTCCTGGGGGTTCTGGGTGTACCCTCAGGTGGGGAGAGGGTAAAATGAGTTCAAATGAGAGGAGAAGAACAAGCTAAGTGACCTGTGGCACAACAGAGCCAGAGAGGTGACACCCACAAAACATGCCAAAGCTCACAAGCCCCACTCCCTGCCACAGAGCCTCCTTATAGGGGAGGGCACATGGAGGCTTTCCTAGCCCATAAATATATCTTACTTATTTCACTTTCTAAGAGTTCAGTGTGAAATCTCAGTGCCTTGTCATTCAGATGGGAGAGGGCAACAGTTCCAGTTCTCTGTTAAGTTTCCCACATCTACAAGATCAAATCACAGGGTGCACTGGGTTTCCAACCCTTTCAATGTCATCTATTCCAACTCCCCTGCATTTAGCAGGGACATCCCCAACTAGACCAGATTGCTCAGAGCCCCATCAAGACTGACCCTGAATGTCTCCAGGGATGTGTCCTCCACCATCCCCATATGAAGACTGCAAGGTACCTTGCTCTCCAAAAAAAACCCAAGAGGAAATCCTCCTTGGGAGTTGCCTTCCCAAAGGCACAGGCAGACATTTCCTTGCTGCTCTTCTAAACCCATAATTAAGGCTCAGAGGTTGCTTCACAACCTTGTTCACTGGGGATCCAGAATTTGTACACAACACATTTGACAGTATTTCTGTGACTCTGACCTCTGCTTCTCACAAGGAGCCCTGCCTGAGGATGAGTGAAGGCACAGCAGAAGGTGATGGTAACGGGCGATTCACAAGGTGCCACCTTCTGAGCTCTGTAACTTGTGAGCAGGTCTAAACATAGCACTGTAGGTTAAAAGCAGCATTGTCTTCACATAATGTGACATCTCACCACCAGTCACCCACTGAACATTGCTAGGTATGGCCTTTAATCAGCTGTTTATCCCTTAAAAAAATATTCAGTGTGACTTTCACAGTTGGATGATCTATTTTTAAATTGAGGCTTAAGAGCATCTTTAGAGCAGCTCTCTGAACTGGCTTGTAGGATTTCACTACATCATCTGTGATTCATTTCCCAATGAGTTTTGTTTTATCTGCCTGCCTGCAGTATTTGTAAACCCAGAATCCACTGGAGCTCAGCAACAAAAGTGTGTTGTAAAAACATCAAGCTACCATCAGCCTGATCTGATGGTAACTGTGGTGTGCTGATGCTAGAAGAGCCTGGTCCTGGTCACAGATCACAGAGTGACAGGGCTTGGAAGGGACCTCTGGAGATCACTGAGTCCAAACCCCCTGCCAGTGTAGGATCACCTAGAGTGGGTGGCACAGGATGGCATCCAGCTATCTTTGGAATGACTTCAGAAATGGAGACTCCACAGCCTCTCTAAGCAGCCTGCTCCAAGGCTCCATCACCGTCAACATAAAGTTCCTCCTCGTGTTTAAATGGAGCTTCCTACATTCCAGTTTGTCATAGAATTGTTAAGGTTGGAAGGGACCTCAAAGATCATGTAGTTTCAACCCCCCTGCCACAGGCAGGGACACCTCACACTGAAGCAACTCATTCATAGAGTCATAGAATGGTCCAGGCCAGAAGGGACCTCCTGAGGTCATCCAGACCAACCCCCTCGGCAGTCAGCAGGGACATCCTCAACTAGATCAGGTTGCCCAGAGCCCTGTCCAGCCTCACCTTGAATATCGCCAGGGAAGGAGCCTCAACCACCTACCCAGGCAACCTGTTCCAGTGTTCCACCACCCTCATGGAGCACAACTTGTTCCTCACATCCAATCTCAACCTGCTCTGCTCTAGTTTGAAGCCACTGCCCCTGGTCCTGTCCCTGCACGCCTTTGTGCCCGTTACCTCTTGTCCTGCCACAGGGCACCACTGAAAAAAGCCTGGCTCCATCCTCTGAACACCCACCCTTGAAGTATTGATCAGCATTGATGAGATTTCCCCCTCAGGCAGCTCTTCTCTAGGCTATAAAAGCCCCAAATCCCTCAGCCTGATCTTGTCCTTCTCTGTACCATGCGACAACCTATGGAGCTGTGTGCAAGTTATTCAAGCTGTGGGCAGGTTATTTGAGCTTTCTGGGCCAAAAAGAAATGTTCACTTCATTTCAGAGCAGGTGGAGCCTCCTATGCTTTAAATCACTGCTCTGACTCTGTGGCTGAGCAGTCAACTAAATTTGATCTAAGAAAATGAAGAGAAGGACACGGCCAAGGCTATGGGGAGAGCAGAGCTCTTCATTTCAGCAGCAGAGTGCATTTACACTGGGCCAGGTGTAATGCCAGACTGTAACCTAAGGACCTACAGGATCAAATTCTCTTCTAACCTGTACCTTGTACAATCAGATCCCCCAGGGATGCTCCATGTAGCTGGATTTTACTGAGGGTATGGAAGCTGATGATACAAAGTGGACATTACTTGCTATCTACTGTCTCAGCAAATTTCTGCAAGGGTGCATGCAAAGGAAGATTGCATGTGGAGCAGCATGGACCATTTGGGGCTCTTTAGGGGAAGAGCTACTGCAGGGAGGTCAGTGAAGGTAGCTAGGTCAAGAGCTGGAAGACAGGATGCATGGGCAGGGGCTGAAGGAGATAGACAGTTTCAGGCTTGAAATATTGAGGGAGATCTTCTTGCTTTCCAAAGCTACCTGATGAAGGTTTCTCTCTTTTACAGAATTAACCAGGTTGGAGATGACCTCACAGATTATCAAGTCCAACCTTTTCACCCAACACCATCCAATCAACTAAACCATGGCACCAAGTGCCTCATCCAGTCTCTTCTTGAACACTTCCAGTGATGGTGACTCCACCACCTCCCTGGGCAGCACATTCCAATGGCCAATTTCTTCCTAACATCCAGCCTGAACTTCCCCTGGCACAGCTTGAGACTGTGTCCTCTTGTTCTGGTTGCCTAGGAGAAGAGACCAACCCCCACCTGGCTACAACCTCCCTTCAGGTAGTTGTACACAGCAATGAGGTCTCCCCTGAGCCTCCTCTTCTCCAGTCTCAGAACCCCCAGCTCCCTCAGCCTCTCCTCACAGGGCTGTGCTCCAAACCCCTCCCCAGCTTTGTTGCCCTTCTCTGGACACTTTTGAGCAATGACTGTTGTGTGAAATCAGAGCTACCATAAAATCCTTTGTGAAAAAAATGTTTTCAGCTTTCTGAATGTTTATATTCAACTTTCTGGCCACAGCAAATCATCTTCTTGAAGACAACAGAAATACCAAGTGACTGAGGGAAGTTCTAGATCTGTGTTTGGCACACAATGCCTCAAAGGCTGTGTAACTTCCTCGTGCCACTCCACACGTTATTCAGCTCTACATGGCACATATCCAACTTCTGCATCAGGAGAGGGGGACATCTGAGCTTGGCAGCCCTATGAGCTGGGCAGATTTGACTGGCAGATGGCCACAGGGACGGGAACATGCTGGGTTAGGGCAGCACTGTCACCTGAATGAGGCCCCAGCACATCTACAAGAAGGTTCATCAGTGCCCCGTTGTGCTTTCCCTTTGGTTATTGTTCCTGCACTGCTAAAGGCTCCAGCTTAGCCAGGCAAATCATTACAGCATTCTCATTTGCTCCAAAGGTTTGGTGCACTTAAAGTTTCTTCCTGAAGTCTTCATCAGATGTTTGTGGTGTTTCCACAGAAGAGGAGGAAGATGCAGGTCAAACAGGCATCAACTGCTCCTACTGCAGAGTCTGCAACCATCTCCACCAACACAGGTCCCAGGTCACACATCTCCATGTGGGAAATGATCTCACTGAGCTACACTGGGCTGGAGTGGGTAAAAAGCCTGAGTTCTGTCAGTTGTGACTGCCCTAGCTGCTGGATATCCTTCCTGAAATCCAACATGCAGGCAAGCCTTTGTGAGTCCTTTCTGTCTCATTTTAAATGGCTGTTGGGAGTTTCTGGGAAGCAGCACTGGGAAACTTCAGTTTGAATCCATTAACACAGTACCCACTTGGCTCACCAAAGAGAGCCTCTGGCATTGGACTCCTTTGTAACTTCAGTCAACAAAGAACAAAAGAGCAACGTTTGGGGCAAAAGGTCTGACAGTAGAGTCAGTGGCAGTTTCTCAAGTACTTTGGAAACCTCACACAACTCCCCAGATAACAGAAAAACATCAAAAACAAAACAAAACAATGCAAATCAACAAGAAAAGAAAAAAAGGAGAAAATTCTGCTGCAGTTGGAGAAGCAGATAACAGAACTTCCCCCCCTGCTCACCCTCTATGGGCTACCAGTTCAAACATCTGGCATCTCACATAGAATGGTTTGGGTTGGAAGGGATCTTAAAGATCATCCAGTTCCAATCCTCCTGCTATGGGCAGGGACACCTCCCACCTGCCCAGGTTGCTCAAGGCCTCATCCAGCCTGGCCTTGAACACCTCCAGGGAGGGCACATCCACAACCTCACCAGGCAATCTGTTCTAGTTTTAGAAATCCAGTGTTTAAATGCAGAACAAGTCCATGTAGAAAACATACCTGCAGACAGCACACACAAAACAGTCTGGGTGGTAGGTTTTGCCCAGTGCTGAGACCACTTCTCCCTCAATGAACTGATCGCAACTGAAGCATCGTGTGCCATAGAGTCTCTGGTAGTCCAAAGTACAAATGTAGTCTCCCTGTCTCACAAAGAATCCTCCTTGAGCCAGGTCACATCCACAAGCTGCAGGAAGAGAAAAAGCAGACTCAGACAGCTGGAAAAGCAAAGCTCAACTCTCTGAGATGAATCTGATTTTTCAACCATGATCAGAACGGTTCCTTGTGGAGTATTTAAGCACTTCAATCTGTGGTCAGAAGCCCATATAACAGTTGTGTCTCCAAACCCCACTATTTGTATAGGAAATCACACCAGTGATGTGTTTTGTACATAGTTTGGGTTTATTCCATGGAAAACTATTAACTCAGTGCAGAGAATGAAGTCTTGAGGCATTAAAACCCAGCACCATTAACAGGACAAAGGAAATGCATAAAGGACATAAACCTGCCAAAGCCAGAGCATCAATGGTACAAAGAAATGCCTCTGACAGGTTACAACTGTCTGATACTCCTTCTGGACACAACTGAAATACTGCTCCCTCCAAACATGGGGTCTGATGTGCAAGGCAACTGCTGCAAACTTCCACAAATTAACAAGATCACAGAAGGGCAGAAGTTGGAAGGGGCCTCTGGAGATCTTCTGGTGCAATGCCCCTGCCAGACCAGGGTGCACAGGATGGCAGCCAGGTGGGTTTGGAATGAGCCCAGAGATGGAGTATGTTTAGAGGCAACTGCCACATCTTCCTCTCCTAGGACAGGAAATCAGAATTATGTCACAGACCCACTCCTACCCAACACTTGTCATCCAAAAGGAGTGTCTGGAGGCAGAGTTATTTAAAATCCAGAAAGAGTTCCCAGCCATTGCTGGTGTTCATCTTAGCAAAACAAGAAAGGCTCTGCCAGCACAGCACTTGTGATAATGAAGAGACTAACACTGGGTAACTCAGCTGCTTGCCTTGGTGTTACTCTGCACACCAAGGCAATGCCCTACCCTGAGCAGTAACAGGCTGCAGGAGGAAATTTAAAGCAGTTAGTAAATGTGTGTTTGCCTCTTCTTGGGGCATTGGGCAGTAAGCCAGTGACTGGGTGTGCTGTGGGCCTTGAGGTGGAAGGCAGCCACAGTGTTTCTGAGGAGGGTACCTCAGGATGGCTTCTCTGACAGCTCAGTAATTCCACTCATTAGGATGGTCTCCGGTGACCTGCCACCAACATACCTCACATAGCTCTGAGGGGTTCCTCTAATTGCTTACAAGCAGACTACTTTCCCCCCCAGCCCAGTGTCTGTAGCAGCATCTGGGGCACTGTCATTTGCGCTGTGTGATTTCACAGTCAATCTAACTCCATAATTCTTTACTGCCTACAGCCTGTAAAAATAAATAGCAGCAATAGCAATTAATTAATGCACTCTAAACATGCTGCTAGCCTGCTGTTGTATGTCATCAGTGTTCCATTTGCACTGCACCAATAGCAAACGCAGCCCTGTTTCCCTCGCTGCCAAATGAGCCGGCTGAACATAGATTCATCTTTGGGCTGTGTCCTGAGAGACTCAGAGGATGCTGCACTTGCTGTGTTGCTAACAGTAAAATGCCCTGGTCTTCTTGTCATCCAGTTCTGCTTTCAGCCTGACAGACAATCAAGTGTTCTGCTTATCAACCTGCAAATGTATGTATAAAGTCTATTTTTCCCCCCTCCCATTCATTGCCTACTGTAAGCAACCAGGCATGAAACAAACACGGGAGAGAGAGGCAAAGACCTCAAAAATCAAAGAAGAACAAAGACTCCTTCAGAACATTTACAGATGATTAGAATAGAATAGAATAGAATAGAATAGAATAGAATAGAATAGAATAGAATAGACTAGAATAGAATAGAATAGAATAGAATAGAATAGAATAGAATCAACAAGGTTGGAAAAGACCTTAGAGATCATCAAGTCCAACCTGTCACCCAACACCTCCTGACAACTAAACCACGGCACCGAGTGCCATGTCCAATCCCCTTTTGGTGATCCCACTACCTCCCTGGGCAGCACATTTCAATGGCCAATTACTCTTTCTGGGAAGAACTTTCTCCTCACCTCCAGCCCAAACCTCCCCTGGTGTTAGGGAGAAAACAAGATCTCAGCTTTCTCACAGCTAATAGAGGTTTTCTTCCTCAGCCCTGCAGCTTGATGTCCATTTCTAGCACTTTCCACAGTCTCTGAGGTGGATGCTGGTGACTGACTCAAGATCCCAAGAAGGACAGGTAGTATACTGTTGACATACTTCTCATCTGGCAGCTAAATTACATGTCTGCATGCAGCACTGATGCAGTCTGGGAGCCCATTCTCCAAAAGCCCATGACTCAGTCTGGAAGATTTCTCCTGGCCTCTGTGCCTGTGAGAAGCAAAAGCAATCACCTGGCAAACTTCCACCGACTCCATCTCAACCTGACCTGCAATTAATGTGAAGCAGTCTAAGCCCATTTACAGAAGGTAACTGTCACTGTGATACTCCTGTTATGCGTTCTGCGGCAGGTGAGCCCAAGTAATTGGCCATTGGAATGTGCTGCCCAGGAAGGTGGTGGAGTCACTGTCCCTAGAGGTGTTCAAAAAAGGATTGGATGTGGCACTTGAAGCCATGGTTTAGTTGTCAGGAGGGGTTAGGTATTAGGTAATAGGTTGGACTTGATGATCTCTGAGGTCTTTTCCCACCTGGTGGATTCTATGATTCTAAGTAGGCTTTCCATGAAGGTTTTGGGGAAGTCTTCCCCAGCTGGAAGTTTACTGACTATGCAAAGTCTTTGTGGGGATATTAGCTGAATATCAGGTCACCCAGAGCTTTGGACAATTTACACCTGAAACTTCTGTCTATAGGTAAGGCACCAGCAAGACAGGAGGAACTATGGATGGTACACAATGCACTCACTGCCCAGGTAGCACTGATTATGTCTAAGTCTTTCCAAGCAGATGTTTGTGAAACTAAGGATACTCAAGCCTGTCAGTCACTGACAGTATTTCAGCTGTACTATCTGACTGGCAGCTATAATCTCAAGGCCTGGAACACCACCCACTTTGTTACAGTCCTGGGTAAACAAAAATAGGAATATGCAGCCCCAGGAAATCTGGGGCAGACCTTCCCCTCCTCAGCTCCCAGCCAGGAACTGCAGGAGGGTAGACAGGCCAGCCAGAGGAAAACCAGACTGGAGTGGAAAAGATACTGTGGGAATAGAGCATATCCCTCTCACCACACTGCACCATGCACGTGCAGCCTTGATAAAGCCATGAAGGAGACAGTGCAGACAACACCCACACAAAGCTCCCAGCCAGACTGCCCATCATGCCCACACTGTCTCTGAGGAGAACACACTTCAGGGCAGGAACACCCCTAAAGAGTCAGAATGCTCTTATCAGACTGACAGAGCACTAATGACTCAGGTGTACTAATTAACATGAAGGGGAGTTTGGGGAGTTTCCTGTGCACTGTGTAACTTGACTCCTATAATTTACAGGAGCTGCACATCCATTCATTTCTGCATTTCCATTTTCCTGCTGGAAAGTGGGATTTCCCAGTACCTTACAGACACTCTTACTGCCCCTACAAAAGCTCTCCTGTAGAGTTAAGGGTGACACGGTCCAGTGGTCATGGAGGCATTGGGGAGGAGGCTGGAGTGGGAGGTCTTTTCCACCCTGAATGATTCTCTGAAATCCTCACAGTGCTACATGTGTGGCTGCTCCAAGCTACTGAAAGAACCCCCAGGACAACTGGAAAAGTTGTCTGGTTTATATTGATTTATTCTTTTAAGGAACCAAGTTGGTTATGTAAGCTTTACAAGCATGCTCAAGCTATTTAAGAAACAGAGGAATGTGCTTTACACCACCTCCAACCTAATAGTACCTTAAGTGTTTATGACAAAATATTGCTGTCATTTGCCAGATTAATTACAACAGCTTCCTTTTTCTCTTCTTTTCTAGATAAAAAAAACCCAAACAAACTTGTAAAGCAACAACACTCAATATATTTCAGATGATTTTTCATAATGGTGCCTTGGGTGTCAGTTAGAGGTTTGCAGATGAAGTGCTCGCTCCGACTAGGCACAGATGGTCTGGTGTTAATGAGTTGAAGCAAGCGGGAGGTGGAACACCACCACCGTGCCAGTGATGAATTTTAGGCAACAGCTCTCTCTGGGTCTCCACAGAGGGTTCACACCACCTTAGTGCATGAAAACGCCCACCAGCTACTCCAGCATGCTGGCCGTGTCCCTGCTGTGTCCCCATGGGAAAGAGCATGGTACAGAAAGTCGCCCTGCCAAAAGGCATCTTTGCACCGACACTCTGTCCTGGTTTAAGGCTGGACAGATCCTCTCTTGCCCCTGAAAGGGGCAAAAGGATGACACTCACACAAATGGATTGGAAAGTGATGGAAAGTTGAAATGGAAAAGCGATTGGTGTTTTACAGAAATCTACAAAGCATAGAGGCAAAGAATCCCCAAGCATACAGAGTCCCTTACGCTACACCCAAAGGCCCCCAACGCTTCCCTTCTCCCCACCTGAGGGTGTACCCAAAACCCACAGGGCTCTTTCTGCCCCCCTAACTGCTAGGCTAGTCTCAGGCTGGCCAGGTCTGAGACTGCCCTCCCCACTTGTCCTCCTGGCATCAGGCCTAGCCAGGCCTAAGTGGCCTTGAGATACTCCCTCACTGTTACCCAATAGGGAGCAACTCCCACGGGAGCAAGAGGGAAGAAAGAGGAAGAGAAAGACTTTGCAGATGGATTTATAGGGTGCAGGATTTATGGGTAGGAATAGGCTGTTTCCTGTGTCCACCCATCTGGGTTGGACACCTGGGACACCGGAGGTGTAACTCACGTGGCAGCAACAGGAGGCACCCAGCCTAAACTGCCACATGCTTCCTGAGTGGGGAAAAACACTTGACCCTAGGAAGAGAACTTGAGCAACTCAACAGAATTACACAGGCTCTTCACAGGTGGGATATCTAGTGTGGGCTGAAGTCTTTATATGACTTAGAATAGAATTAGCCAGGCTGGAGAAGACCTTTGAGATCATCAAGTCCAACCTATCATCCAACACCATCTAATCAACTAAACCATGGCACCAAGTGCCTCATCCAGGCTCATCCTAAACACCTCCAGTGATGGTGACTCGACCACCTCCCTGGGCAGCACATTCCAATGGCCAATCTCTCTTTCTTGGAATAACTTCTTCCTAACATCCAGCCTAAACTTCCCCTGGTGCAGCTTGAGACTGTGTCCTCTTGTTCTCATCACAGGTTGCCTGGGAGAAGAGACCAACCCCCACCTGGCTACAACCTCCCTTCAGGTAGTTGTAGACAGCAAAAAGGTCTCCCCTGAGCCTCCTTTTCTCCAAGCTAAACAACCCCAGCTCCCTCAGCCTCTCCTCGTAAGGCTTGTGCTTGAGACCTCTCCCCAGCCTCATTGCCCTTCTCTGGACATATTCAAGTGTCTCGATATCCTTCTTAAACTGAGGGGCCCAGGACTGGACACAGTACTCAAGGTGTGACCTAACCAGTGCTGAGTACAGGGTCTCCATTCACTGGTGTCTGCTAAATCTACCCCTGCATTTCCAGTATGGTTAAGCACATCCTCCAGACATCCCTCTCTTCCCAATGAGGAACCAGCCCCTTGCAATGCAAACATTTGCACATGGCTGTATCTGCAGTTTGGACCATCCTCCAGAAATCTCAGTAATTACTGATTTGAAATCCTATTTCATGTGTTGCTTTCTAGTGTGACTTCTCAGCTTTTGGACAAGGAGGATGTAAATAAGGAGAGAAGAAAGGCAATGAAAAGACTAAAGAAAAATACAATTAATGAGACAATAAAGAGGGATGAAACATTGAAATGTATGCCCTGAAATAAAGCTTTCACTAAGGTGCTGATGTGATCTGGGGCTCTGAGCAATCTGATCTAATGCAAGGTGTCCCTGCCCATGGCAGGGGGGTTGGAACTAGATGATCTTTGAGGTCCTTTCCAACCCTAACAATTCCATGATTCTATGATCTGTTGGGACCAAAACACGAGGGGCTGCACAAAGTTCTTTATGAATACAAAGTATGTTTGCAGCAAGAATGTGATCAAACCAACAAAACCAAACTAGTAATTACTTCCTGACTGTGAGAGCTCACACTAACTGACCAAAATTGTTTTCATGCTTTCATTACTGAGTTGCTTTTGGAAAGTTAGTGATGAATTGCTTTTAAAGTTGAAGCTGAAAAATCCCCAAACCACAATGCAGAGCCATTTGCCACCACATTAAATGACTTTAGCACAGGCAAAGGTGGTTATCATCATTATTAATTTACTTTTTCAGTGAAATAAAATATGAACTTAATGTGCCATTGGTAAGTCAGCCCCACACATTGTCTTAGCTAGGTTCTCTGGGCACTGCACCAGAAGCCCACATTTGATAGAACTATAGAATTGTTAAGTGTTGGAAGGGACCTCAAGCATCATCTAGTTCCAACCCCCCCTGCCATGGGCAGGGACACCTCACACTACAGCAGGTTGCTCACAGCCACAGCCAGCCTGGCCTCAAAAACCTCCAGGCATGAGGCTTCCACCACCTCCCTGGGCAAACTGTGCCAGGCTCTCACCACCCTCATGGGGAAGAACTTCTTCCTAATATCCAGCCTGAATCTCCCCACCTCCAGCTTCATTCCATTCCCCCCAGTCCTATCACTCCCTGACACCCTAAGAGGTCCCTCCCCAGCCTTCTTGTAGGCCCCCTTCAGATACTGGAAGGCCACAATAAGGTCTCCTCAGAGCCTTCTCTTCTCCAGACTGAACAGCCCCAATGCCCTCAGTCTGTCCCGAGTTCCTGTCAGATGGAGTTAATATGATCTGGGACTGCAAACTCCTGAGGTACTCAGGAAGCAATGGGCATGCTGCTTGGAGTGCCTGACAAACAAGAGCCTCCACGCTCTTACCCAGTGCCTAAGATGCCACAGATGCCATCAGCCACTACTGCCTGGCCATAAATTGGGACTCAGAAACCTTACTAGTGAGCTTCTCGTAAGTGACTCGCGCTGCGAAACGTGAAACCCTGCGGCTGTGCTCAAACGCCAGTCCCTCACATCACTCAGTCAAGCTTTCAGCATATTTATATCCTAGCATGGGCATCTGACCTAACAAATTACTTTTACTTCCAACTTACTTCATGTTTTTAACCTTTTCACCCAATATTCTGTCTTAGTCCTTCCCATTAATACTGTCTCAAACACTGACCCTTAGGACCACAGCCCAGCTCAAAGCTGAATCACAGAATCATTCAGGTTGGAAAAGACCCTCAGGATCACCAAGTCCAACCCAGAACCCTACTCTACATGGTTCACCCCTAAGCCATATCCCCAACCACCACATCCAAAACACCTTTAAACATATCCAGGCTTGGTGACTCAACCACCTCCCTGGGCAGCACATTCCAATGCCTGTCCACTCTTGCTTGGAAAAGCTTCTTCCTAATGTCCAGTCTAAATCTACCCAGTTGCAGCTTGAGGCCATTCCCTCTTGTTCTATCACTAATTACCTGGGAGAAGAGACCAGCACCAGCCTCTCCACAACATCCTTTCAGGTAGTTGTAGAGAGCAATGAGGTCTCCCCTCAGCCTCCTCTTTGGCAAACTAACCATCCCCAGCTCCTTCAGTCACTCCTCTTAAGATTTATTCTCCAGGCCCTTCCCCAGCTTCCTTGCCCTCCTCTGCACTCAGTCCATCACCTTCACATCTCTCCTGTATTGAGGTGCCCCAAACTGACACAATACTTGCGGTGTGGCCTGACCAGAGCTGAGTACAAGGGGACAATCACCTCCCTGCTCCTGCTGGGCACAGCATTTCTGATACAAGCCAGGATGCCATTGGCTTTCTTGGCCACCTGGGCACTCTGCTGGCTCACATTCAGCAACCTGTCGATTAGAACCCCCAGGTCCCTTTCTGCCAGACAGCCTTCCAGCCACACTTCAAGATGTGCCACATCCTCATGCAGGTTGTGCTGACTGACACACGATTGTGTGCAGGTCTAGAGGTCATTTAAAAAAGAAATAAATACTTATTTGAATTTAGTCCCTGAGGCAAAGCAAGCCATGGCAGCATGGAAGACAGCATGTGCTGCATCCACAGCTAGGCAGCAGTCCAGGGAATTCTCATTAAGGGTAGGGTAATATAGACATACACATAGTGAAGCTGCCATAGCACAGTGGTTAGGACTTTAGATCTGTGGCTCAGGCTGCAAGCTCACTTAAAGGCCAAATCAGTAAAGGACAAAGCTGTGAGTTAGGGGTCTTCTGACATGAGCAGCAGTCTCCTACAAAGAACAGCTATTTTGCAGGGTTGCCTGGATTTTCCCTTTTTACCAGGGCAGAGGCTGCAGGATTTCTGCATGCAAGTAGATCTGCAAATGCACTACAGGCTGTCCTGCATTTGGTCTGCTAGAGGGACTGTCAAATACTAAGATGTACTTTCTGCTGCTATATAAAGCTATAGGAATGGCATTACCCAGACACCCTAGAAACACTGGGTCTTGAGTCAAAGTCCCAGGATTTCCTGGATACTCTGCTGGACATAGGTTAATGCCACTTTGGAAATGCCAGAACATTACAGAAAAAAACCCACACTTGAGAAATCACCTTCTTTCAGGAGTGTTTGTGCCTTTATGGAAGATTCAAGAGGCTCCTGAAGGGAGGTTGTAGCCAGGAGGGGGTTGGTCTCTTCTCCCAGGCAACCAGCAGCAGAACAAGAGCACACAGTCTCAAGCTGTGCCAGGGGAAGTTTAGGCTTGAGGTGAGGAGAAAGTTCTTCACAGAGAGAGTAATTCGCCACTGGAATGTGCTGCCCAGGGAGGTGGTGGAGTCACTGTCCCTGGAGATGTTCAAAGAGGGACTGGATGTGGCACTTGAAGCCATGGTTTAGCTAGTCATGAGGTATAGGGTGACAGGTTGGACTTGATGATCTCTGAGGTCTTTTCCAACCTTATTGATTCTATGATATAATCACAACACCTACATCTCTCCTGACTACAGTTCTGCATTAGCCTATGCTTTTACTGGATCACTAAATTACACTGCTGTAATTTGCCTAACACCATACCATGTGTGAGAAGCAGTCCTGACCTGACAGACACCTCCAGAATGAACTAGACAACACAGTTTCTTTCAGTCTGACAGTGTCATCAGTATTTCAACACCTTTTGCCCTTCTCCTGGGGGCTTTCATTACAGCAGCAAGAAAAAAAGGAGAGAATTCACAACCATGGGAACCAAGGCCAATGTGTCAGTAGTGGATCACCAGACACCAACCTGGAGTGAATCAAATAATTCCCCCCCAAAATGGATAAGCAGATAGTCACCCTGGGATTTAAGTATCACAGGCCAGCACACAACAGTCTGAGCAGATGTGGACATGGCCCAATACAGGGCATGCATTAGAAAGCTGAGAGAGAAATGGAGGAGACTTGACAGGGTGCTTGGTGCCATGGGTTAGTTGAGTAGGTGGTGTTGGATGATAGGTTGGACGTGGTGATCTTGAAGGTCTCTTCCAACCTGGTCTGGTCTGGTCTGGTCTGGTCTATTCTATTCTATTCTATTCTATTCAACCTCTGAATTAGCTAGCATAACCAGCCGGTCAAAGGAGGTGATTCTCCCCCTCTACTCTGCTCTGCCGAGACCCCACCTGGAGTACTGTGTCCAGTTCTGGAGCCTCTATTACAGGAAGGATCTGGAGGTGCTGGAAGGTGTCCAGAGAAGGGCCACGAGGATGAGCAGAGGGCTGGAGCTGCTCTGCTATGAGGACAGACTGAGAAAGATTGGGCTATTCAGTCTGGAGAAGAGAAGGCTCCAAGGAGACCTTATTGTGGCCTTCCAGTATCTGAAGGGGGCTACAAGAAAGCTGGGGAGGGACTTTTTAGGGTGTCAGGGAGTGATAGGACTAGGGGGAATGGAACAAAACTAGAAATGGATAGATTCAGATTGGATGTCAGGATGAAGTCCTTCCCCATGAGGGTGGTGAGAGCCTGGCACAGTTTGCCCAGGGAGGTGGTGGAAGCCTCATCCCTGGAGGTTTTTAAGGCCACGCTGGATGTGGCTGTGAGCAACCTGATCTAGTGTGGGGTGTCCCTCACCATGGCAGGGGGGATTGGAACTGGATGATCCTTGAGGTCCCTTCCAACCCTTAACAATTATGAGATTCTATAATTGCTTTGTAAATGTTAACTCTCTCCTAACCCTGCGTGTGTTCCACTGTGCTTCTCCCAAGCTGGCCTTCCTCAGGCCCCAGCTCCACAGTATATACTCCATAGGTTTATACCCATTCAAAACCCACTCTACTTTCAGGATTTATGGTGCTTATAAACTTACAGTAAGTAGCCATAAAGCTTACAGCAAATCCTTTCAGGCACGGGCTGGATTGTAAAGCACGCTTGGGAGGTTTGCAGGACCATGAAGTCACAGGCCCTTGGCTCCTCAGGAGCAGCTGTCACAAACACTTACCTTTGCAAACAAAGCACTTAATATGGAAATATTTGTTCTGAACTCTCAAAACTTCTCCTTTGCATGGGTCCCCACAGTTATGGCAGAGAATTGCAGTACTTGATGGCTTCTCCAGTTGGCTGTGCACAGCCTGTGATTGTGAAACTGCAAGAGAAAACAAAAGAGGAGAGCATTTGAAGGAAAAAAAGCCATCATATGAATCTTCTGTAAGACCTTGAAATAATGACAGTTACCACCTGGGAGAAAACAGGTTCAAGCAGATAAAACAGTTTGAACTTCTGGTGTTGGCCAGTACAGGACAAAAGATAAGCTAAAGGAGCTGAGCCGAGCCAAGCTTCTAATTTCATGGCTTTGAAAGTGCACATCTGCAACATTTCAGTCATAATTCAGCATTGCTGAGAGAGGAAAGGACTCACATCAGCAAGTCCTGAGAGCCTGTGTCTGGCTGTCACAAAATGCTTTGTCACATTTTCTCCTCGAGAAGTCAGACTGTAGGTTAAAGCTATTGGTTTTATCCAAAACACCTTTAATGGGATTGAGTGACTATAGCCCTGGGAGCTACTGATCTTTAAAGCCCAAGGTGAGAGCCTTTAGAATTGATGTTAAGATAGAAACACACTTGTGTAGATGTTGGGAGCACATAGTCCCAAAACCTTGAGAGCTCTGTACACACCATGTCCTTCTGCTCACCAAGCAAAGACTGCTGTTGCTTAGCACAAATCCCAGGATTTCCAGAGAATCAGGATTATCTAAATCAAATATTAAGGGAATTAAAAACTTGCTGCCATCTTGTGATGCAAATCAGAAACTGCATTTATTGGGTTGCTGTCACGAGCTGGCACCCCACTGTGTGCTGTGGAACAGGTGAGGTGTGACCTTATTCTTGCAGTTCTGCTGCAGTGCTTGCATCAATTTTTTATTACAGGGTACTTAGGTGTCTGGGGAGCACACATCAAGGCTGTTAATGATGAAGGGGCTCTACTATGACACAACAGACTTGGCCTTCTCCTTGTGTGAAGAACTAGTAACAGGAAAATACAGTGAGCACTTGTCCTGGTGTTAAGTAAATGACAAAATGTAATGAACATTCTGCAATGTGCTGTGCTTATTCCAAGACAGGAAGCAACAGCAATGCCAGGGATGACACAGAGAGGCAGACAGGGCAAGAAGGACAAGGAACTACTGGAGAGAGTCCAGTGCAGAGCTGCTAAGATGCTGAGGGGATTGCAGCATCCACCTTGTAAAGAGAGGCTGAGAGAGCTGGGGCTGGTTAGCCTGGAGAGGAGCAGACTTAGAAGGGATCTCATCAATGCTGGCCAATAGCTAAAGGGTGAGTGTCAGGAGGATAGAGTCACACTTCTTAGTGGTGTCCAGGGACAGGACAAGGGGCAGTGAACACAAACTGGAACACAGGATGCAAGGGAAAAAAAAATCTCTACTTTGAATGTGGCAGAGCACAGGAACAGGCTGCTCAGAATGGTTGTGGAGTCTACATCTGCAGGCATTCAAAACCTGCCTGGATGTGCTCCTGGGTGGTTTATTCTGGGTAATCCTGCTCCAGCAGGGGGGTTGGACTGGAGGAACTCCAGAGGTCCTTTCCAACCCCTACCACTCTGTGATGGCACTGTCAATTTGAACACATTATAACATGTGTCATCCACCTCCTGTTCTCTGATTTCTGACTTGGCTGCGCTTCTTCCACTATTCCAATCCCTTCCCCACTGCCAGCACCTTGTGGTGGTACTTGAAAGACTTTTCCACATCCACTGACTTTAGGGAGTGAGCATTTCAGTGAGATGCTGAGCCTGTACTTCCAGGGCTCAGAAACTCCTGGTCTTCTAGAGGAGTTTCTGCAAGTCTGGTACCTTCTACTCCTGCATGCGAAGTGGCTGCTCCTTTTATTCCCCAAGGAGATACATGGGATAGAGCCGCCCATGGCATTCATTATTCACCTCCCATTAGCATTCTGCCTTGTCTGTTGACATTACACATTCTGGGATTGTCAAAAAAAGTCCTGCTGAAGGTAACATGAACTCTGGAGCTATTACTGAAGCCCTGGTTATAATTAAGTACATTTCCAACCTAAACAGCACAGCACTACAGGCAGTCAGAAGACTGTAGAAAGGGAGATGCCCAAATTGACACAGAGTAAATAGTGTGCATGGGTCAAGCTCCTGCAAGGGGCTAACTTAATCCTCAAAAGAAAATCCAGGAAACTGAATGTTGCAGCACTTAACTTTTTGACATGAGAACTCTGTACTGTAACCTGCCCAAAACATACTACCCACCCTCAAAGAGAATCAACCCTGGAGGAAACTGAAGCCGAGCGTTTCCCTCAGCTGCTTCATCGAGTAGCTGCTAAATGTGGACAAAGAAGGTTTGCCCCCTCCAGAATTACTAACAATAATCAAATTGGAGCATTTAATTCAGGCAAGGCTTGACTTAAAAAGAGCTGAATACACCCAGAACACTTTGGCCTGAAAAGTTCCACTTGAAATATAAAATTCTGATTGGATTGATGAAATGCTTGACTTATTGCCACACTCGACCCTTCCCATGGCTGAGGCTTTTGGAACAGCATCTCTCCAGAGGTGCTAGTGCCTGGCTGGTGTGGTGACACACAGACAGCACTTATCTCATGCCATAGAGTGTCCCATGGGCAGGGCAGTAACCTGGTCAAGGAGTGAGAGCCACAGCCAGAGCCTGTAGCTCTGCCCTATGAGGATCAGCTGAGGGAGCTGGGATTGTTTAGCCTGGAGAAGAGCAAAGTCTGACAGAAGTGGATCAACATCCACTGAATCCACCAAAATCCCAATTTGTGATCCAAACCTCTCCCTTTGTATAAGCACAGCTCCTAAAGCCTTGCTAGCCTCAATAGGCTTTAACAGCAGTGGGGAGCAGGATGAGGACAGGATTTGGCTGAGACAGGAGTGTTTTGGAAGCAGCACAAGACAAGATGATGGCAGTGGCAGAAGGGAGAAGATTAGTGAGAACCTGGTCATGCTCTGCTTCGGAGTCTGGGATGGAAGATGTCACCTTCCCTCTGCTGTGAGCAAACTGCTGAGGGAAATCAAACCCTTGGCAAAAAATCCTGTCTAGGATCAGTCTACACAGAGGATGACAAACCCCTTTGCCATCAGGCGCTCTGACAGCCAAATGAGACAAATCCTCAAGGTAGATCACAGACATGGTGAAGAAACATATGGCCAGAAACTGCAGAGCTCACATGCCTGAGGCTTTTTGCAGTCTAGGGCATTTTGGTTTAACTTAGCATTAAGGGCCCACAGAAGCCATTACTGAGAACTATTCCTGGATGGAGAGTGCTGAACCAGAGCCCAAAAGCAAAACCAAAAGGGCTGGGGGGATGGTCACCTCCTCTGTTCTTCTGTTGGGCTGGCTTGGGGTTTTTTGTGCATCCCGTTCTGGAGGATGAGTTGAAAAAGTGCAATCCTTCCCTTTCAGGCTCATACAAATATAATTTCATTGGCCGCCAAAAAGCAGCCTTCCATCAGCAGAAAAGCTACATCCATTTTCTTGAGGAGCTGTCAGCACTACTGGGTCCTCTATAAATTGACCAGAACATTCCTTCTTCATGACCCATTACCTTCACTTCATGATATGGAGACAATTTGTTTTGAAGGGGAAAAAAAAGAAATTAGACATCAATATCTACAACATCAATACCCTTATCAATAACAGACCTGTCAGCCTGACCTCAGTGCCAGGCAAGATCATCAACAGGTCATCTTGAGTGCAATCACACAGCACTTACAGGATGGCCAAGGGATCAGGCCCAGGCAGCATGGATTTAGGAAGGGCAGGACCTGCCTGGCCAACCTGACCTCCTTCTATGACCAGGTGACTGCCTGGTGGATGTGGGGCAGGCTGTGGACATAGGCTACCTGGACTTCAGCAAGGCCTTTGACACCGTCCCCCACAGCAAACTCCTGGCCAAGCTGTCAGCCCATGGCTTGGACAGCAGCACTCTGAGATGGGTTAGGAACTGCCCAGAGAGTGGTGATGAATGGTGCCACAGCCAGCTGGTAGCCAGGCACTAGTGGTGTCTCCCCAGGGATCAGTGCTGGGCCCCAGCCTGTTCAATCTCTTTATTGATAATCTGGATGAGGGGATTGAGTCCATCATCAGTAAATTTGCAGGTGACACCAAGCTGGGGGCAGGAGTTGATCTGTTAGAGGGCTGAAGGGCTCTCCAGAGGGACCTTACCAGGCTGGACAGATGGGCAGAGTCCAAGGGCAGGAGATTGAACACATCTAAGTGCCAGGTTCTACACATTGGCAACAACAACCCCATGCAGTGCTACAGGCTGGGGTCAGAGTGGCTGGAGAGCAGCCAGGCAGAAGGGGACCTGGGGGTACTGGTTGAGAGTAGACTGAACATGAGCCAGCAGTGTGCCCAGGTGGCCAAGAAGTCCAATGGCATCCTAGCCTGCATCAGCAATAGTATGGCCAGCAGGAGCAGGCAGGTCATTGTGCCCTGTATTCTGCACTGGTTAGGCCACACCTCGAGTCCTCTGTCCAGTTCTGGGCCCCTCAGTTTAGGAAAGATGTGGAGTTGCTGGAATGTGTCCAGAGAAGGGCAACAAAGCTGGGGAGGGGTTTGGAGCACAGCCCTGTGAGGAGAGGCTGAGGGAGCTGGGGTTGCTTAGCCTGGAGAAGAGGAGGCTCAGGGGAGAACTTATTGATGTCTACAACTCCCTGAATGGAAGTTTTAGACAGGTGGGGGTTGGTCACTTCTCCCAGGCAACCAGAACAAGAGGACACAGTCTCAAGCTGCACCCAGGGAGGTTTAGGCTGGAGGTTAGGAAGAAATTCTACACAGACAGAGTAATTGGCCATTGGAATGGTCTGCCTGGGGAGGTGGTGAAGTCATGATCACTGGAGAAGACTGATGGGGTGCTTGGTGCCATGGTTTAGTTGATTAGATGTTGGATTAGGTGTTGGATGATAGGTTGGATTCAATGATCTTAAAGGTCTCTTCCAACCTGGTTAATTCTATTCTATTCTATCCTGAGTATCACGTGATAGAACGAGACGAAACTGCTTGAAATTGTGCCAGGGGAGGTTTAGGTTGGACATTAGGAACTATTCTTTGCTGCAAGAGTCATCAGGGATTGGAACAGGCTGCCCAGGGAGGTGGTTGAGTCCCCATCCCTAGAGGTGTCAAAGAAATGTATGAACATGGCACTATGGGAGATGGTTCAATGACCATGGTGGTGCTGGGTGATGGTTGGACTCAATGATCTTAGAGGGCTTTTCTAAGCAAACAATTCTATGCCCTGCGATCAGTATCTACAATTACCACTGTCAGCTGCTAAGTTCATAGCAACATGCTGCCTTTTTTTGTTCCACATTCCAACTCTGTACCCAAACTGCACAGCTCTGCTAGCACTGATTTTTCTGCATGAAAGAATTAGCAGAAAAGTATCTCTGTGCTGACACTGAAACCTTTCATCTCCATAGCCAGAGGTGGTTACTGCAAAACAAAATACACCAACACGAGACCCAAATACCATTTGCCCACTAAGCATTTGAGATACAAGGCAGAAAGGTTGATTGATGAAATGCTGTTATCAAGTGATTTGGGGAGGGTGTGGCTCACAGCATCCCAGAGGGGAATTAAATTTGCAATCTTCTTTGAGCAGGATTAAAGGAGAAGCAGATGAGTGCAGCAGCACCCGACCAGAATTAGAGACTGGAGTTCAAGCTGCCTTTTTTTTTCCTGCCAAACCTTTCTTGTGTGGCCTCAGTCAAAACACTCAGGGTTGGATTTCAAAACAGCCAGTTGAAAGCTCAGGAAACAAGCATTTAAGTGCCTCTAAATATCTGGTGAAGTATTATTCCTGAGGTTAAGCACAAAGGTGGCCCCTGCTCCCTCCCTGGGAGTGCTTCCAGTGCTGGTGTGGGGGTGAGGGTAATAAAACACCGTGGTGTGGTGATAACTGTCCTGTTCAGAGAACTACTTTAGAAAAGGAGCTTGCCTTTGGTTTTTCATAAGAACTGGAGATTCAGTATGGAGCCTTGTGGAGACCTAAGACCTTGATGGTTCTTTCACAAAAAGAATGAAAATGAAGAGCAACAGTTAAAAGGGGACTCCATGAGCTTTCCCCATTCAGCCTTCCAAACCATGCTCAGCAGAAGGGAAAAATCACAGAATCACCAAGGTTGGAAGAGACCTCAAAGATCATCAAGTCCAACCTGTCACCACAGACCTTGTGACTAAGCCATAGCACCAAGTGCCACGTCCAATCCCCATCCCTAACCCTGCCTGGCTATATACACAGGTGGTCCAGGCACCAGGGCAGGAGGGGGCACACGTGCCCAAATGGATGGGCACCAAACCTGCCAGAGCAGCAGAGGTGTAAGATGTTGTGCAACAGCTTGTGAGGTACCTCGTGTTAACCTGGTTTGCCATCTTTCTCAATCAGTAGCTTGTGTTAAAAGCAGTTCCCAGCCTTGTCATCACAACTCAACTCCTTTTCCTTCTATACATCTCACAACGAAGCAGAAGATGCCAAGGATAAAGGGGAAGCTAACCAAGTTTTGCTTTGAATGTCCACATTGTGCCATCCCTCAAGCCCTCCAGCTGCCCAGGGATGAACTGTTCCCACAACAGTGCACAAGAACTCACTTTCCCAGCTGGGCTTCTCTGCATCAGCTGGGTCCAGCTGCAGCCCCAGAAATGCTCTACTGCTCTTTCCAAGCCCTCTGCCGTGGCTCCTACAGCAAAGCACAATTAGTGCCTCTCTCTTTAGCTCCTAACACCACAAGACAGGCAATTCAGCAAATTCAGTATCACTTTATGTCAGTAGGTCCCTGTGTAACTGAATTCATTCACATGGTCCACAACTCAAAGAGAAAAAGGCTCAGGAGCTATGTTCTTTCCTCAAATGCCTTCCTGCTTCTGCTGCTTACAAACAGCTGCTTTTACAGTGCCCTTCCCCTGGCACTGGAGGGAGGACTGCATGCCCTTTCCAGCACTACCTACGGATTGTAATCAAAACAAAAACCTGTAGCTGATCTAGGACAGCAGGCAGCACAGTTGAAGCAACCTCTCTTTTCATTACTACTTACAGAGTTTATGGGATCAGAGCTGAAGGAGAGGTGGCATCCAGCAGATCGGGAATACGACCACATGCGTACGAGATGCAGCCCAGCCCGAGCGCTCAGCGCACCACAGCTCCAAACCGCGCCATATGCTCAGTGCAACATTCAGATCAACACAAACCAGCCCAGCATGAGCTAACCTCCTGCCCTCATTATTAGATGAAAATATTTACCAAATCCAAAGGCAGGCTAGAAATATATATCTCTCTCTTCTGGCTTTTAGGAACTGCAGCATTGTAAAAGCTACTTTTTGTGTGAGCTTAACAAGATCACATTGTAAAAGCTATTTTTGTGTGAGCTTAACAAGATCACACCGAGAAAGGAGCTAGGAACAGCACTCAAAAACATCTGCACCAAGCAATTGGTGGTTTTGCTGTTACAATCCAATATAAACTCTAACATCAACTGAAATTAACTAAAAGGAGGAAAGCTGTCAAACTGAGCTGTCAAAAAGCGCCAGCACCATTTGTCATTTCCCAACCATCGTTCACATCATTAAAACAATAGGAAGCATGATCTCAAAGCAGAGGTTTCACCACCTTCCTGCACTCAGAGGCGTTTCCACGTCACACAGAATAATCATTCCCACGGCAGGATCGGTGACTGAGCTCCCACAGCTCTGGCTGATAAAGAGAAGTCATCCCAGGCTCTCCACAACCTGGAGTCACCTCACTGTACCTGTATCTTCCGGCATTCCAACGTTAATTCCCTTGGAGTGGGGCAGTGCCAGCAGCCGCAGCGTGCCTGGCCGGTGGGTGATGATCTGTGCCCGAGCTGCAGCAGCCTGCGGTCACCCCAGTGCTCCGGCACCAGCGTGCCCAGGGGTCAGATGACTCCTGCAGCACCCACGCACAGGCTGGAGAGCAGCCAACACCTCGCTGCTGCCACCTTGCAAAAATAGCATCCTGCAGAAGCCTAAAGATTGTCTTCTCCATGGGCTAGGCCACCCTTGGCACGGGGCCTGGGAGGGACTGAGCGCAGGACGTGCCAGCGATGGTTGTGTTTGCATCAAGAGATGCCACCTGCCATAGCTACTGCGGGGGTGGGGGAAGGCTTAAAGGAGGAAAACCTGCAAACTGCCTGGCCACAAGTTACAAAGGGAGAGGCTGAGGTAGGTGAAAAGCCCCCTTGAGGCATCCACCTCAGTTCAGGAGGTCCCTATCACGGTGCAGGAAGGCACAGCACTGATGTTGGGGGAGATGCTGTAAGCTCATCTCACTCCCAAATGTGGTTAGTAAGGTATCTGGAAGGCAAAAATCTCTCCCCTGATTGCTCCTGTGGAGCTGGACTGGAATAACAGTGATGTGCTGAGCTATTTAAAGCAATACTTGCTTGCCCACTTATCATGTGAATACTCCATGAGGATTAAAATTGGTAGCTCTTACTTGCTGTGGACTAAATTTGTATGAAGCTAATAACGTGGCTTGCCTTTTTGAAAGGGGACTGCTGGCTTGAAGAATGAAGTGGCTAAGCATGGAGTAAAGTGCTGTGAGAGGAATAGTTTGCACCTCCCTTTTTCACAGCACAGATGAGTTTTTTTTCCCTGCAAGCTTCACAGAAGTGAAAATACTCTCCTCTCTCCAAAGCTCCCCATCCTTTACTCGCCCATTGCCTACTTGGTTACAAAGCAACAAAACCCCAGCTCTTCCTCTCCTTCAGCAAATAGGAATTACTCAGGGTGTAAATGTGAAGACAGGTCTCCACAGCTTCTGAAGCTGCTGAGGGAGGGCTGTGAAAGCAACACAGCTTGTGTGGCACCACGCACAAAGCACACAAGTAGTTCACTCCACTGCGTAGGTTGGAGCACGGATTGCACTGAATGACACTAAATCTACTGAGCTGATCCAATGTGTCTGCTGAAGGGTGAGTCTCCATCAACCTCACCAGTCCATGTCAAATCACCTCACAGAAAGGATAAAACTTTCCAGCCTCCATCAAGGAAATATATGGATGGAATCCCCATCCCTGGAGGTGTTTCTAAGAGGCAGAGATGTGGTGCTGAGGGATATGGTTGAGCACCAGCCTTGGTAGAATTAGAGTCAGATGATGGTTGGACTCAACATGCCCTGGAGGTTTCTTCCAACCCCTACCATTCTATGCAGTCCATCATTCTAAATGACCCCTGGCTGACATGGCCTGAGACCCAGAGAGCAGATCTGAAGATCCTAAGGTTCTGCACCCTGAATCAGAACTCTGAGTGATTCCATTGTAATTCTTACACATGCACTGCCTTGCAGCAGAAGACTTCTGGCATTAAACCCAATGGAATATTTCATTTTGTTTAACACTGTTGTGCTGTCTGTGTGAGGCCAAATCTATCCCTGCACTCTTCTGGATCACCATCAGCCTCCCTGGCTGAGCTCTCCAGGATCTGCCCTACTTACTTTTTCCCAGCAGCGACTTCAGCTTGGCAGGAAGGCAGAAGGCACTTGGCTAAGCAGCAATGTGCTGAAGGAACATCAATTAACAGGCAGGAAAAGTGAAAGCCCTTTCACTCTTGCGCAGCCTTTCCCTCTTGCACAGCCTTTCCCTCTGCTCACCAGGCTGCCTCCTTTTCACAGCCACATTTTGACATGAAGTGATCGTAATGTGCACTAATTTGTGTTTACAACTCCAGGTGAAACCCCTGCACCTCCCCTGCAGTCTCACAGCTTAACTACAGCACAGGAAAAAGCCATCCCCAAAGAGCTCAGAGGGGTTGGATGGTGCTGCTGTGGAACTCCAGGACTGACCACAGGCTCCGTGGGTACAGAGTCCAAGACTATTGCCCTTCATTAGCGTGATGGATTGACTCGAGGGAGCGTGACAAGAGACAGCAGTGACGGCAGCACGGCGACACAGCTCCGCCACTGCCTGCTGCCAAGCACCCAGAAAGCACAAAGGCTTTTACCTGGTTTCTCACATCAGCAGCAGCCAAGCACCTGTAAATCCCCTTTTGCAAGGTCATGGCAGTACAGTGCCCGTGCCATAGAAAAGGATGACGCACTTGGCTCCTCTCACAGCTTCAAGTGAAGCTCTGGTAGTCACAGCACTGCTGTGGTGGCTTGAAAATTCCCCCCAGCATTAAATTGCCAGACCAGCTCAGGCTGGAAGCCAATGAAGCTGTATTTACTAGCAAACCTACACTCTAAAATGAAATGCAATGAAGATGTACAAAATACAGAATAGAATAGAATAGAGTAGAGTAGAATAGAACAGAACAGAACAGAACAGAACAGAATAGAATAGAATAGAATAGAACAGAACAGAACAGAATAGAAATTAACCAGGTTGGAAGAGACCTTTGAGATCATTGAGTCCAACCCATCATCCAACACCATCTAATCAACTAACCCATGGCACCAAGCACCCCATCAAGTCTCCTCCTAAACACCCCCAGTGATGGTGACTCCACCACCTCCCTGGGCAGCACATCCCAATACAGTATTTATACATATTTACAGGTATTTGCAATTTACAAACAGCACAAGACCCCCCCCTCTGGCCAAAACCCAGGGGAACCAATAGCTTCCCCTTCCCTGCTCCCCTCCTTACGCCTCCCTGGACATAAAGGGACAAGAGAAAGAGCAGAGAATTGTTTGTTAGGATACTCAGCCAAAACAAACAACACAGCCAAGGTCAGCAAAGCCAAGCGGAAGCAACTTAGTGTCTCCCAGCGTCAGGGAACCGAAAACAGAGAGACCAAGTTGAAAGATCTAAGTTTTATGGAAGATATCCATCCAATGATATTGTTTAGAACTTATCATTATTTTCCTTTTCACACCCAGCCCTCCTGGACCCTTTTGTTTTTAAGGGCTGTTTCCCAAGGTACTTTCTGAGTTAGTTCCTTGAGTAACCTGAAGCCTGCCCCCCAGAAATCCAGAGTGGAGGTTTTGCTGCTGCCCCTCTTAGCTTGAATGCATATTGAACACTCAATTATCTCATGGTCTCTGGACCCCAGAGAGCCGCCAACCACCACATCTCCCACCAGCCCTTCTCTATTGGTAAAAAGAAGGTCAAGCAAAGCCTTACCCTGGTAGGTTCACGCAGCACCTGGGATAAGAAGCTGTCCTCCATACACTCTAAGAACCTTCTAGACTGCCTCCTCTCTGCTGTGTTAAGTTCCCAGCAGATATCAGGCAGGTTAAAGTCACCCATAAGAACAAGGTCTGGTGATCTTGAGACAGCCTCTAGCTGCCTATAGAACAATTCATCAACCTCTTCATCTTGGCTGGGTGGTCTATAACAGACTCCAACCAGGATGCCTGCCCTGTTTGCCTTCCCTCTAATTCTCACCCACAGGCACTCAACCTGATTGTCCCTGATCTCTAGTTCCATGGCATCTAGAGCCTTTCTGATGTATAGGGTCACCCTTCCACCTCTTCTCCCTCGCCTGTCTCTCCTGAAGAGCCTGTAGCCATCAATTACAGTGCTCCAGTCATGTGAGTCATCCCACCATGTTTCTGTGATGGCAACTACATCACAACTTTCCTGCTGCAACAAGGCTTCCAGCTCCTCTTGTTTGTTACCCATACTGTGTGCATTAGTGTACATGCACTTCAGCTGGACTGCTGGTTTCATCCCTGACTCCAGCTTACCACCCCCAGACTCGTGTCTGGGGGGCCTGGTTGGGTGATAGGTTGGACTCAATGATCTCAAAGGTCTTTTCCACCCTGGTTAATCCTATGCTACATTCTACCACTTTCTGTTTAAGAGGTGTGGAAAATGTTCTAGGCATAGCCTGAAAATACCACAACTGCCCCTTCCCATCCTCTGTTTCAGGTTTTTTATCAGCTAGGTCAATGCCTTCACTGATGTCTTTGCAAACAGCAGCCAGACAGCTTAGCAATGAATGTAGGCCATGCTGAAATGGATTATCTGGCTGCAAATGCTTCACAGCCCATGGTACCCTTGGCTGTAAATGGCATTTTTAAAAGATTTCTGATCTGTTCCTAATTAACTCATGGGTTTTTTTCCCTGTACTTGCATCTCTCTTCCCACTAAAAGTTAATGTCAATAGTAACTGAAGGCAATGGCATAATGTCTAATCCTGATCCTTTCCCTCATCAGACTCATTTGAGTTGTTCCATAGCCTGTCTTTAGAGATGTCCAGCAATCATTATGTCAGTAGCTAAGGAAGGACAGAGATGTTTTTCTTTGGCATAAAATATTCAGTGCTTTCCTATCAGGAAGATAGAGATAAAAAGAGATAAAAATCAGAGCTGAAACCACACCCGAGATTCAGGGACTCCACAATACACTCTGTACCTGCTTGCATACAGCAGGGCTCACACAGCTTGAAATCTGCATATTGGTTTCACAAAATCAAACAGGATGGAAGAGACCTCCAAGATCATCAAGTCCAACCTATCACCCAACTAACTAACTGCCTCCTCCAGTCTCTTCCTAAACACCTCCAGTGATGGTGACTCCACCACCTTCCCTGGGCAGCACATTCCAATGGCCAATCTCTCTTTCTGGGAAGAATTTCTTCCTAAATCCAGCCTAAACCTCCCCTGGTGCAGCTTGAGACTGTGACCTCTTGTTCTGGTGCTGGTTGCCTGGGAGAAGAGACCAACCCCCACCTGGCTACAACCTCCCTTCAGGTAGTTGTAGACAGCAATAAGGTCTTCCTGAGCCTCCTCTTCTCCAGACTAAACACCCCCAGCTCCCTCAGCCTCTCCTTATAGGGCTTGTGCTCCAGACCCCTCACCAGCTTTGTTGCCCTTCTTTGGTTTCAATTTATGTTACCCTGTGTGGAGTCAGAAGTTGCACTCAATGATCCTCAAGGGTTCCCTTGCAACTCAGGATCATCTATGATTTTATGATTGTGTGTCCCTGGACTTTTAGTCACTCACTAAGTTTCTAATCACCTGCATATAAGGCTGGTCAGCAGCAAATGGAGACTACAGAGTCCAGTCTCATCAACAATCTGTTCCAGCGCTCTACCACCCTCAAAGCAAAGAAGTTCCTCCTCAGGTTTAGATAGAACTTCCCATGTTCAGGTTTGTGCCCACTACCACATCACTGGGCACTCCTGAAACACCCCCATCCTCAAGTCCACAGGTCAGAAACTTCTCATCACCTATGAGCTCTGTACATAGTCATCTTGAGCTGAAAGGCAGACACAAGCTGGTGGCTCATAGGCCAAGGCACTGAAGGATAAGACACCAACAATGCTGCATAGTCATGAAGCAGGAAAGGTTGCTTGTGGTGAGGAGAAAGTTCTTCACTGAGAGAGTTGTTAGGCATTGGAATGTGCTGCCCAGGGAGGTGGTGGAGCCTCCATCCCTGGAGGTGTTCAAGAGGGCATTGGAAGTTGCACTTGGTACCATGGCTTAGTCATGAGGTCTGTGGTGACAGGTTGGACTTGATGATCTTTGAGGTCTCTTCCAACCTTGGTGATTCTGTGATCAGGCTGAGAATCCATTCTGAGCTCTGCATAACAGAGCAGGCAGCTGTGCTTGCTCCAGAGGTAACTGGGTTGTGAATTCTTCACAGCTCCCTGTTCTCTCTTGAGCGTAAAGACCTTCCTTCAGCCCCAAAATTCATGACAGCCCTTGTCTGCTGTCCAGCATGTCAGATGAATGAAACCTCTTCCAAGTCCTTTCTTCAAAGGCAGACTTTTCTACAGCAAATCCAGACCCAGACTGGAGTGCATTATCCCCTTTTACTCCTTCAACTAGAGTCAAAGCACCATCTAGTATTCTTCATTAAACTGTACGTATGAGATCATGAGCAGAACTCAGAGAAAGCCTGCAAAGCCTTTAGCAGAGATTCTATAATGGGGAAAAGTCGTTTATCAAACCATTTAGAGGGTGCAGGAACATTCTTAGAGGACAGAAAAGAATCCAACCCTGACTCATAATGAGGTGACATGGAACCAGCACATCCAGAAAGCAGTTTGCTAAGTGGCACAGGTCAGAGGGTGAAGGGATTGGGTCTGGATAGCAGTGAAGGGACGATGGGAACCTCAGCAATGCTACCACAGCTCACAAGCCTTCAGAGATGACTCTGACACGCAGGGAAGCTGTTGACCTTACAATAGAGACAAAGGGAGTAGCCACCAGATGAGAAAAGGGCTGCTTCAACAGAGGTCATAGGCTACCATTTAGTGCAGAAAAAACCTGCTGTGTAATGTAGGTAGGGCCAGCAATTAAGAAAAGATATTAGTTTCTAAAAGGTAAGTAAGGGACTGCAAAATTGGAGAAAGGACTTGAGAGCACAAGAGGGAAACTTAAACCTTCTGCTGAATACCTGGTGGTGAGCTGGGAAAGTGAATGGGATAATGGAGTGCATTGTAGCAAGGGAAGGCAAGAGCACTGTAAGAGGAACTGCAGAGATAAAAACCAGAATCCCAGCCTAGCAGTTGATGGGAGGGAAACCAAAGAAGCAGGAGGAGGCAATGTCAGGTGGTGTGGCCAAATACTGCACTTAGTAGGCATGAAGGTTAGAAAAGCTCATTTGTATCCTTTAGTATGGGAGGAATTAAGCCACAATACAAATGTGATTTTTAGAGGCTCATGAATGGTGCAAGAAAGATGACAGGCCCTGCAGAAATGCCAGGATCATTTTAAAGTGTTTCTTCTGGGAGTAAATTAATGCACGGAGCAGGTTCTTAAGGCTTTTTCTGTGTGGGCTGATGCTGCACGGCACACAAAGAGATAAAGAGATCACTGGATGCTAATTTATCATTCCTACATGCAAAATTACCAGGGAAATTGTCTGGATTTTTAATCAAGGGAAATTTTGAGTGCTTAAATAGAGCATAAACTGAGGTATTAACTAAGCAATTAGACAGCCTGAAAGGATCTTCATTGCTTTGCTCTCTTCTGAACAGCCACAGAGATATTGCCATAATTCTGCAACCACCAGCTACCCACCACACAAAATTATCCAATGATAATGTGGGTTGGTTGGGAAATGGATTCAGCATCTCATGTGTTTTAATTAGAATTCAGAAATTTCACTTCTGAGGTGTCTTGTAAACAACAAGCAAAGAGCAAACGAATGCGCTCAAACTTGCAAAGAAAAGGCAAAAAGCAGCAAATGCACAGACATGACCCCCCCAAAACAGAAGAGTTTGAGAGTGAAGAGGCCTGGGACTGGGTCTAAGATAAGCCTCCTGTGCCCTTCTGTGCCACATGCAGGCAACCAGCACCAGAACAAGAGGAGTATGCAGTCTCAGGCTGTACCAGGGGATGTTTAGGCTGGAGGTGAGGAGAAAGTTCTTCACTGAGAGAGTTGTTAGCCATTGGAATGTGCTGCCCAGGGAGGTGGTGGAGTTACCATCCCTGGAGGTGTTCAAGAGGGGATTGGACTTGGTGCCATGGTTTAGTAGTCATGAGGTCTGTGGTGACAGGTTTGACTTGATGATCTTTGATGTCTTTTCCAACCTTATTGATTCTATGCAGTAAGCCCAGAGCTGCAAGGCTGAAATCCCCTTTCTCAGGCCTGCTCCTCAGCATGTCCACAGGCAGAGCTAGCTGATTTTTCACTTCCCAGCTGTCCATGGAGTGCCTTGGAGTGCCATGGAGTGTCCTTGGAGTGCCATGCAAGAAAGTGCCTTTGGCCTTCCCTCCCTTTTCCATGCACAGTGGATGGTGGAGCAGCTGTGTGTGCTTGTCTGCATCCCTTGTGTGGAGGTACTCAAGTGAGTGCTTCACCCCGCAGCACTCAGCAGACCTGAGCACCTTGCATCTGAAAAGTCACTTTCCTTGTTTACAAAAAACATGACTAGAGAGCCTTGTCACCTTTGTTGGAGGAAACCTGGAGACCCCCTTCCCCTGCTAAGCTCAGGCTGCCCTGCTGCAAGGCTGTGCAGCTCAGCCCCTCTGCTGCGTGGCACTACCAGGAGAGGCTTGAGCAGCCCAAACATAGAAACTACTCTTCACAAAAAACTGCCTGAAGCCTCCAGATCAAGGCAATCTGAAAAGGTGTCAAGGTGAGTTTAACCCTGATAGATCCAACAGGGATCACACTCACGCCAGGGTTTGTGCAGCTGTGTGTCTCACCCCAGCCTTTGCATGGACAGCTCTGCTCGGGTTTACAACAGCAAGGAGAGAGATGCTGAAATCAGGGCCAGGATCCAGTCTGAATGCCGAGAGTAAAGCTCTGAATGAGAAACCAGCCCCAGAGGGCAGATGGGATTTCAGACATTTCCTCACCTTCAGCTCTCCACATCCCATTCACAGGCACTAGTCTCCCAGAACTTCAATCCTTGCATTTAGCCCACGGTGACCATGCCAGAAACATTTTTCTGCCTAGGTTCCAAATCCTGTTCTCTGTTGGGGGAGGTAGCTGCAAAGCAGCAGGTCGGCTCCAAAGCCTGCTTAAATACCTTCATTTTGGTGGGTGATCACTGAGGAATTTGTCAGCAATGTGGAGTGCTGAACAAGAGATAAAAAACTTCCAGAGTCATCTCTGGAAGTGTGATGCTGTTGGACTTGGACTTCCCCCTGTTCCCAGTGAAGCTCACCAGTAAAATTAGTCTCGATCTGGGTGGAAGACTTGCTGTACTATTATTTTTTAATCTGAATTCAGCCAAGTTTAGCTTTCAGCAATCTACTCACTGCCAGACAGTTCAGCCTTTCCTCTCTTTGCCTAAGGTCATGTTCTCTCATTGTTAACATCTCAGATGAAATGATGTCTCTGAGCTCCCTTGAATACAAAGAAACAAAGCAGAAAGAGATTCATGCTTCTTGGAGTATCTCTAAATTAATTGATATGCTTTGTTGCTAACTTCCAGCACAAGCAACTGCAAGATTTTAAGAATCAACTGAAAAGTCACTGCTCTCTGTGTCTGTTACTGCTCTGTACCTCCCTGGCTGCCTGATAGTACTTAACAGAATAGAATAGAATTAACCGAGTTGGAAAAGACCTTTGAGATCATCAAGTCCAACCTACCACCCAACAGCATCTAATCAACTAAACCATGGCACCAAGCACCCCATCCGGTCTCTTCCACCCTCCTGGGTAGCACATTCCAATGGCCAATCTCTCTTCCTGTGAAGAACTTCTTCCTAACATCCAGACTAAACCTCCCCTGGTGCAGCTTCAGACTGTGTCCTCTTGTTCTGGTGCTGCTTGCCTGGGAGAAGAGACCAACCCCCACCTGGCTACAATCTTCCTTCAGGTAGTTGTAGACAACAAGAAGGTCTCCCCTGAGCCTCCTCTTCTCCAGGCTAAGCAACCCCAGCTCCCTCAGCCTCTGCTGTGCTCCAAACCCCTCCCCAGCTTTGTTGCCGTTCTCTGGACACGTTCCAGCAAGTCAACCTCCTTCCTAAACTGAGGGGCACAGAACTAGACTCAAGGTGTGGCCTAACCAGGGCTGAGTACAGAGCACAATGACTTCCCTGCTCCTGCTGACCACACTGTTCCTGATACAGGCCAGGATGCCTTTGACCTTTTTGGCCACCTGGGGACACTGCTGGCTCATGTTCACCCTACTATCAACCAGTACCCCCAGGTCCCTTTCTGCCTGGCTGCTCTCCAGCCACTCTGACCCCAGCCTGTAGCTCTGCCTGGGGTTGTTGTGGCCAGTGTGTAGAGCCCGGCACTTAGATGTGTTAAATCTGCTGCCCTTGGACTCTGCCCATCTGTCCAGCCTGTCAAGGTCCCTCTGCAGAGCTCTCCAACCCTCTAACAGAACAACACCTGCCCCCAGCTTGGTGTCATCTGCAAATTTACTGATGATGGACTCAATCCCCTCATCCAGATCGTCAATGAAGATGTTGAACAGGATGGGGCCCAGCACTAATCCCTGGGGAACACCACTAGTGACAGGCTGCCAACTTCTATCTCCTTCACCAGTTACTCCAGCCACATTCCTGCCAGTCCCCTCGTCTTTAGGGCAGGGAGCTAGAGAGAGCCACAAGCCCAGATCAGAAGCTGGCATTTGGGGGTTATTTCTGGGCTGCACCCCTGCTCGGCATCACTCTTCACCCTGATGTTTGCTCCGCCTGTGTCATGAAGGGAGCAGGGGAACAAGCACGTTCCCTGGCTCAGAAAAGAGCAAGTGTTTGGAACTGTGGAAGAACATTTTAGCAGGAATTTCCATGGCTCATTTCTCTTTCCACTCCCTGGAACAAACAGAATAACAATAACAATGCCTGCTTGATATAGCAACACCCAAAAGCAAAGGGAAGAGAAACTGATGCCGAAAGCAGTAGCTCATTTTGCTAGCCAGGCCACCATGAATCATTCATTAAATCATTAATTCCATTAAAATTTACCAGCCTTCCACTGCAGCTATATGAAATGGGCTTTCTGAAAGGATTACAAACAGCCTACTGAAAGACCTTTCCAAAGGTTCTTTCCTTTTTTTTGAAGTCATATTCTACAGCAAACAAAAATGACTTAAATAATTTCTCTGACATACAAAACTAAACTCCTGGCTTTGTTTGCCCTAATTTGGCCTCAATTTTTCTGCTTTACTCACACAGTTGCTGCAAATATAGATACAAATAGTGATGTGACTGAAAGTGCTGGAGCTGAAGTCTCACTGCCTTGCACAGGTGCAAATGAGTTAACTTTGGTGAGGTTATCACAGCATGAGAATTTCTTCTTCGCTTCAGTCACGCCCATGCAAAGCTAACTCTGCTTCATCCCCACCAGCATCCTGCTTCCCTTTTGTTTCACATTCAGGCTACACAGTTTCTGCAATCAATTATCTTCCAAGAACACCGCTGTGGTGGGTTGAAAATTCCCCCCAGACCAGCCCAGGTTGGAAGCAAATGAAGCTGTAGGTACAAGCAAAACTACAATCTACAATGAAATGCAATGAGTATGTACAAAATAGACAACATTTACAGGTATTTACAATGTCTAAACAGCCCCCCCAGACAAACCAGGGGCCAATAATAGCTTCTGTTTCCTTTCTGCCTTCCCTACCCACCTCCCCCGTACATGCTAGAGGAGAGAAAAGAGCAGAGAATGGTTTCTTAGTAGAATAGAATAGAATTAACCAGGTTGGAAAAGACCTTTGAGATCATCAAGTCCAACCTATCACCCAACACCACCTAATCAACTAAACCATGGCACCAATCATCCCATCAAGTCTCTTCCTAAACACCTCCAGGGATGGTGACTCCACCACCTCCCTGGGCAGCACATTCCAATGCCTAACTACTCTCTCAGTGAAGAACTTTCTCTTCACCTCCAGCCTAAACCTCCCCTGGTGCAGCTTGAGACTGTGTCCTCTTGTTCTGGTGCTGGTTGCTAGAGAGAAGAGACCAACCTCTTCCTGGCTACAACCTCCCTTCAGGTAGTTGCAGACAGCAATAAGGTCTCCCCTGAGCCTCCTTCTTCTCCAGGCTACATTCTACTACTTTCTGTTCAAGATCTGTGGAAGGCACAGCCTGAAACTACCACAACCACATTGAGAGGAGAATGTGTTACAGCCACACAAACACAACCCCAGAGCTTGCAGCCACTGTGCTGCTCTTTCACAGCCCTGCAACTAGCAGCTCTCCCCTCAGCAAATGCATTTTGGAGCTGTCTATACAACACACTGAGCTTCAGGTTGCTTAACTTGCACCCCACCACCTTATTCAGCCAGCCAATGGGGTTTATGTCAAATGGAATATTTTTGTCTAACATGAAGGTTTAAAACCCTTTATGCTCTCTGTCTCAAGGGAAGCTGTTATGTGGCCCTAACACAGAAAGCCCAGGGAGCTGCTGTGACGTGGAGGTTGGCATCCCCACCAGGCAAGATGTAGGTCACTCCTCCTCCATGCAAGGGGAAGGAAACAAGGGAGTTTCATCTGGCTGCAAGCTGCTCCAGTTGCCAATAATCCTCCTGATTCAAGGCTTTAATAACAACCTACTAAGACAATAAGTACATAGGATGATGTTCCCTGACCTATGTGCCACTGAAGCAAGACTCCGTCTGTTGGGTCATCGCTGACTGCTGTTCTAGGGCTCAGCCCACGAGACTACAACTTCTACCACATCTCCTTCTTGCTGTCCACGTGGCTCTGTCCACTGTAATCACAGTCATCCCTCCTTAACCACTTCAGCCTCCCTTCCACTGCCTCACACAGGGTGGCTGCTCACATGTGGGTTTGGTCCATGACTGCTGTTTGGCCAGTCAGCATTATGCAGAAGAGGGATAAATGATGCATCACCAAATCTGGGTGATCACAGGACACAGGGATGCCTTTCATACACAGGCAGGAAGGGGGCTGGGAGACAGTCTCCAGTAAACACCCCCCAAACCCACCCACAGTTTAGGTTGACCAGACAGACTGTGACCATCAGGTGCTGAGCTTAGCCAGAGAAGACACTGCCCAGCACCTTACTTGCAGCCAGCCCTTTTTATCCCTAATTTCTCTCTTTTCCCATAAATACTCCTCCCTTGCCCATCTTGATGCCTCCTTTCCCCACTTTCTTTCCTTCTCCTGGCCATCTCCTTTCTGCTTAGCACAGAGTTTCTCCAAGCTTTCCTTCCACCAGCCCTGGGGCTGCTTGTGGAGCAGGAGGTGGTGAGTCTCCCTTAGTGTTCTGCAGGACTGCAAAACATGGGAGCTCTTTTTACTCTTCATCACTGCAGACCACATACCAAAGGTGCAAGAGGGCACAGGGAGGCTCTGCTCTGCTCCCAAAATATCACACAAAACCACTGGTTTTAATGAGGCAAGCCTCATTTCAGTTTAATGTGACACACAGAAAGAGCAAGTGAACCATGGCACATTTCCAGTGCTTATGTCTGAACCAGAATACAAGCAAAGAGAAATCTCCTCCCCATGCAGACACTCAGAAAGCAAATGATGACCCAAGCACTAAACACCCTTCTTAGGGCATTCCATTTCTCTGTCATTTAGAGTGAAAGCTCTGCTCTGAACTAAGAAAAGACAGTTCTGCTTTGCAATGAATGAAGTCTCTTCTCCCGGGCAACCAGCACCAGAACAAGAGGATACAGTCTCAAGCTGTGCCAGGGGAAGTTCAGGCTTGAGGTGAGGAAGAAGTTCTTCACAGAGAGAGTTGTTAGCCATTGGAATGTGCTGCCCAGGGAGGTGGTGGAGTCACTGTCCCTGGAGGCGTTCAAAAAGGGACTGGACGTGGCACTTGAAGCCATGGTTTAGTCATGAGGTGTTGAGTGATAGGTTGGACTGGATGACCTCTGAAGTCTTTTCCAACATTATTGATTCTATGATTCTAAGTTAACATTCACTCTAGGACTGTTTTTTCTGCCCTGCTGAGCACTCTCTGCACCTGTACTTCAAAACCTATTGGGTTTAATGATGCTTCTGTAGGAACAGGCCTGGATTTCCAAAAGTTATTTTGCTTTTCTGGGTGCTCTTTTAAACCATGGATGTGAATGTAGCAGTCTAAGTGAGCAACCTCAAAAAAAAAACCACCAGTCCAACAAAGTTAATCTGATCAAGCTGGAAGAAGTGAGTATCAATTCCATATTCAGAGTGTGATACCCAGTTCTGAAAGGACTGATGAGGTCCTGAGGGTATGAAAAATGATAGGATGCAAATGAATAGTCTCAACTCTGCAGTTTCTTGAATAAGAGCCAGGAAAAGGCCACAGTGGAGTGGAATGGAATGGAATGGAATGAAATGGAATGGAATGGAATGGAATGGAATGGAATTAACTAGGTTGGAAAAGACCTTTGAGATCATCAAGTCCAACCTATCACCCAATACCATCTAATCAACTAAACCCTGGCACCAACTGCCTCATCCAGTCTCCTTTTAGGCACCTCCAGTGATGGCGACTCCACCACCTCCCTGCGCAGCACATTCCAATGGCAAATCATCCTTTATGAGAAGAACTTCTTCCTAACATCCAGCCTAAACCTCCCCTGGTGTGCCTTGAGACTATGTCCTCTTGTTCCATTGGTGGTTGCCTGGGAGAAGAGACCAACCCCCTCCTGGCTACAACCTCCCTTCAGGTAGTTGCAGAGAGCAATAAGGTCTCCCCTGAGCCTCCTCTTCTCCAGGCTAAGCAACCCCAGCTCCCTCAGCCTCTCCTCACAGGGCTTGTGCTCCAAACCCCTCACCAGCTATGTTGCCCTTAAAATAATTATGTAAAGGCTAACACATTAGGTAAGCAGAGAACTAGCAGGAATTCCTCCATGCAATCCAGTCCTTACATTTGTTAGCATTTTAGCTGCAGCTGTCACTGGGGCTGTGCAAAATGAGACCTCTTCTGGAAGTGCTTCTCTGCTGATTACCCACCTTGCTTACCCAAGCCAGAGAGGTGTTAGGTGCCAAAAGCATAAATCTCTGAATCAGACACAGTGACTTGCAAAAACCTTTCATTTGTCCCAGAATCCAGACTCAGTCATTCTAACATCATTTTCCATACTGTCAATCACAAACCAGTCCTATCTCTTTAGGCTACACTAGCAGTAACACTTCCCTGTTTCACTAAGCATGAGAAATTCCAGAGCCATCTCAATGTTACTCCTTCTTCTAACACTGAGCTGAAACAGAGTGGAAAAATCTGGTCTGAATTTCATGCTGGAAGATGGGAGTGACGTGCACATAAGCCCCAAGCCACAGAGCTGGATTACCCCCATCACATCCCAGCTTCACCATCTGACACCACACTGAGAGCCCAAGGCAGGCAGGTGTGAACACCATCACTGATTTCACTGAGTTCATAATGACAAAGCTTTTAGACAGCTTCCAATCTCCAAAGCCCTGTGAGGAAGTCTCTCCCAGTGGCAAATGAATTACAGAACTACAGACTCACAGAATCATTTGGGTTGGAGAAGACCTTTAAGATCATCAAGTCCAACCATTAACCTAACTCTGCCAAGTTTGGTGCTAAACCATGTCCCTCAGCACCACATCTCTGTGTCTTTTAAACACCTCAAGGCCAGGGATTTAACCACCTCCCTGTTTCAGGGTTTGAGAACCTTTTCAGTGTAGAATTTTCTTCTAATGTGCAGCCTAAACCTCCCCTGGCACAACCCGAGGCCGTTTCCTCTTGTCCAAAATGGAATCAAAGGAACAAATCCCCAGTTCTTCACGCTGTGAAAACATGAACTTTATACAAATAGAGGCATGGGGGTGAAAATTCAGTCTTGTTTGTTAGGGTAGGAATCATCTCATCTAACTGCAGGCACCAGGAAAGTAGGAAAGGAGTTTGTAGTAGGTTCCCATTAGCACAAAGGAGACAGAAACTTCCCAACATGAAGGCCACCACTGCAGGCTGGCACTGAACATATCCTGTAAGTGCCTCCTATCATAGAATCAGTAAGGTTGGAAAAGACCTCAGAGATCATGAAGTCCAACCTATCACCCAACACCTCATGACTAACAAAACCATGGCTTCAAGTGCCACATCCAATCCCTTTTTGAACACCTGCAACTGCAACTCCATCTCCCTGGGCAGCACATTCCAATGGCCAATAACTCTTTCAGTGCTGGGCTAGTCCAAGCTCTGTAACAAAAATGAAGCATCTCTAAGGTTTAAAATTAGGTAATGGAGGAAGACAGTGTCTGCATAATTATTCCCACAGTGTTACAAACCCTAATTTCCAGATTGTGACTACACAAATTGAGGAGATCACCACATGTTAAATACATGTGCAAAGTGTGTCTTAGAATCACAGAATTGTTAGGGTTGGAAGGGACCTCAAGGATCATCCAGTTCCAACCCCCCTGCCATGGCCAGGGACACCTCACACCAGATCAGGTTGCTCACAGCCACATCCAGCCTGGCCTCAAAAACCTCCAGGCATGAGGCTTGCACCACCTCCCTGGGCAACCTGTGCCAGTGTCTCACCACCCTCATGGGGAAGAACTTCTTCCTAACATCCAATCTGAATCCACCCATTTTTTTCTTCATTCCATTCTCATACTCATTTCTAGTTTTTTTCCATTCCCCCTAGTCCTATCACTCCCTGACACCCTAAGAAGCCCCTCCCCAGCCTTCTTGTAGCCCCCTTCAGATACTGGAAGGCCACAATAAGGTCTCCTTGGAGCCTTCTCTTCTCCAGACTGAATAGCCCCAAGTCCCTCAGTCTGTCCTCCTAGTCTTCAGCGTAGGCTCATACCAAAACCTTACAGATTAAGTGAAAAAGACAGACAGACAGAAAGAAAATAAGAGAAGGCTGCCTCTTTTTGAGGAGGTGTGTAAAACAGCAGAAAATTTTGGGGAGCTGCTGGCAAAGATGAGGAAGGAGAAGGAGGACCAGGGGAAAGGCAAAAGCAGCAGGTTCCCTGGAGTGGAGAAACAGCTGAAATGGGTGTTTATAGAATAGAATAAACCAGGTTGGAAGAGACCTTCAATGAGATCATAGTGTCCAACCTATCATCCAACACCACCTAATCAACTAACCCACGCAACCAAGCACCCTGTCAAGTCTTCTCCTGAACACCTCCAGTGATGGCAATTCCACCACCTCCCCGGGCAGCACATTCGAGTGGGCAATCACTCACTCTGTGTAAAACTTCCTCCTGACCTCCAGCCTGAACCTCCCCTGGTGCAGCCTGAGACTGTGTCCTCTTGTTCTGGTGCTGGCTGCCTGGGAGAAGAGACCAACCTCTGCCTGTCTACAACCCCCCTTCAGGTAGTTGTAGACTACGGTCACCCCTGAGTCTCCTCTTCTCCAGGCTAAGTATGACTTAGAAGACAGCCTCCTGTCCTTTGGCCCTGCTATTCACAAGACAATTGGCCCTTCCTTGTGTTCTTTTCCTAAGATGATGTGATTTTACATGGAATACCTCCATCTGTGGTCAATTCTTCCCTCTTAACCAAAGCAATAAAATAAAAGAAAGGGGACACTATGTCACTCTTATTGCTAATACCTAAGAACCCAAATTTGCTTGGTAAAACATTCTTTAGTCAAGATGGTATCCTGGGGGTTTTCCATACATACAGTAATAATATCTTTATTAGTAAATACACCACTAATACAGTGTCATTCAGCCTGGCAATTGAGAAGGCAGCAGGAAAGCCCTGCATTTCAGGTACATTTGCTGCTGTGCTTTACAATTTGCCTCTTTTAAGCCTCCCTTTAACTTTCTTTCCAATTGCAGGTCAAATCTGTCACCTAATTCACACCATCAGACCACTTACTGCCAGACTCTTCGCAGGGTTATACTTAGAGAGCTGCAATCAACACTTATTTACTGACTGATTAGGCCAACTCGAGTTGTGAGCTCCACTTAGCAGCACAGAAAGGTGAAGGGAAACTGCTGTGAATTATCTGTTTGTCCTGCAGCTAGAGACATCCTTTGTGATCCTGCAGCACTACAACAGCAGACCCCAAGGATCCTCCAGCAGACCGACAGGTTTCCCACTCCCATATTTGGTCTGTTAATACTTACCAGAAATTGGGGGAAAACAGAAAAATAAACTAATTCTAGTCAGTCTGAAAGCTCCTCAGACAGAGGTTTTTCATTCATTCTGCGTGTTTCCTGTCCAGCCAGTGAGACTGCAGTTGCACAAAGGCAGAATTGCCACAGTCACTTTAAAGTGCATTTTCCTACTCACACAGCGAGGTTTAATTCTTTCACTTAAAGCACTGATCCAAAACCTTTCCAACACACTCAGCCCCTCCTCAAAGGCTTTCATGCTTACAGGCTAACCCCCAAACTCTGCTATGTATCAATCCATTCCCTAGCTGTATGAGGAGGCGTGGGCCTAATTAAAAAGAGGAATAAAGCAAATTGTGCCTCTTTAACCTTGAAATTGTTTAAGCAAACAAACAAAACCCCCTGACAAATAAGCAAACCCAAAGAACCAAACCCCCCCCAACAATTCCTTTTCTTCAATACCTTTTGCAATCATTTTACAGGCAGTTGTATACTACCAAGGCTTTACTTCTCCTCTCTAGGAATTCAATGGAGGTTTTATATTCACATGGAAACAAAGCAACACCAACAAGCAGTCTCACAATTCAACTTTCAACCTAGTTGCTGACTTAAAACTGATGTAATTGTAGTAACAACAGCTTAAGTTAAAAATCAGAAGCTGGGTAGAATACAGAATAGAATAGAATATAGAATAGAATAGAATAGACCAGACCAGGTTGGAAGAGACCTTCAAGATCATTGCATCCAACCTATCATCCAACACCAGCCACCTCCAATCATGGTGACTCCACCACCTCCCTGGGCAGCCCATTCCAATGGGCAGTCAATGGAATGGAATGGAATGGAATGGAATGGAATGGAATGGAATGGAATGGAATAGAATAGACCAGGTTGCAAGAGACCTTTGAGATCATCGAGTCCAACCTATCATCCAACACTATCTAATGCAGCAAGTCTCCAGAACACTGGCAGTGCCCCATCCTTATTCTCAGGTCAGCTATGCAAGAGATGAAGTCTTTTAATTATCTGTCACAGAATGGGGAAATAGAAGCCTTGGATCTATGCAGCTGTTCAGTTTGTGACCTGGAGAATTAAATCTGACCCCTCACAAAGTACATCCCAGCACCACGTACAGCCCTGAGACACAGCTACGGCAACTCTCAGCTGCTGCATTGCTGTGCTACAGAACTGAGTTCCCACTGACAATCTGCATGAGAGTCCCAGAAGCGTCGCCTTGCTGGCCTGCTCTAGCTTTAAATGCAGTTTTAATCCTGCCAGCTCAAGTTTAGCACTCCCACAGGCTATGTTTAGAACCACAGAATAATTCTGGTTAGAAGGCAGCTCTGGAGGTCATTTAGTCCTAGTCCAGCCTCATGCTCAGCACGGAACACACTAGATCAGGTTGCTCAGGGCCTTGTCCCCTCCAGATCTGAAAACCTCCAAGGATTGAAGACTAAGACTTCCCTGGACAACCTGCTCTGGTGCTTCACCACCTTCTCAGGAATTTCATTTCCCTTTATATCAAATCAGGATTTGAAGTGTCATGGTGTGGACTCTTGTCCTTTTGCCATGCACTTCTCAGGAGTGTCTGGGTCTCTTTCCTCTACAGCCCATCAGCAGGGACACAAAGACAGTGATTTTCTCCCTCAGCCTCCTGAAGCAAGCTGTCTCTCACAGAGCCTCTCCTCATCCACCCAGCCTCTGAACATCCAGACAGCCCATCCATGGCCATGCTCCACTTCATCCCAGTGGCAGGACAGCAAAACTGATCTAAAATCCCTGTGTCACATCAATGTCATCACCATGAGTGAGGACACACACTTTAAAGTGACCAAAATTCCCTTCCCAGACTCACAATCAGCATTAACTGAAAAGCAACCTGATGGTCAGTGCTGCTGGGCCACCTTCCATCATACCCTACTACATACCATAAATACCAGAGCAAAACTCTTTCCTCTGGATCTGGGATGTGCTGGGCAGGGGGTCAACATTTCTGATCTGAACATGTAGCTCTGGACTGCTGGATTGTAACAGAACAGAAGCTTATTTTTAGGCACACTCCTGTGGAAATGGCTGACTGGAATGACTTTCTTCTTTCACATATGAATGTCAGAATACATCTCTTGTCCCATGGTGCCTTCAATCACAACAGATATGCCTATTTCTATTTACACTGCCTGCCTTCAGATGTGCAGCAGCCTGGCCTCAGGACTGACCCTAAGAATTTCATTGCAATCCTACAAAACAAATATTAGACATACAATGGTCTTGGGAATCCATCACAGTGAAGCAGAGAGGCCAGGCTGGGTTTGTAAAGCTGTGAGTACACCAAACACAGACAGAACCCAACCTGCTTCACAAAGTTACACAGCTGACATTGCAGCTTGCCTCAGAAGCAGGGATTTGGCTGTGACAGTAAATGCCAATGCCACCTAAGCACACATCCCCTGGGTCCCAGGCAGCCAGCTGCCTCTCTCCACCCTGCACAGGGCCCTTGCAATTCAAAGCAGAGGCAATGTGATTAATGCTGCTGATCTGGCGGTGCTTTGGCTGACTCTGACATGGGAGCACTGGGAGTTTTGCCTGCAATGTAAGAAGTGCTGTCAAGCCTCACAATTTTATCACAGCCTTCAAATATTTGTCATTTTAAATGAAGCCACATCAGCAGGGGATAGAATCATAGAATTGTTAGGGTTGGAAGGGACCTCAAGGATCAGCCAGTTCCAAGCCCCCAGCTATAGGCAGGGACACCTCACACTACAGCAGGTTGCTCACAGCCACATCCAGCCTGGCCTCAAAAACCTCCAGGAATGAGGCTTCCACCACCTCCCTGGGCAACCTGTGTCAGTGTCTCACCACTCTCATGGGGAAGAAGTTCCTAACGTCCAATCTGAATCTACCCATTTCTACTTTTGTTCCATTCCCCCCAGTCCTGTCACTCCCTGACACCCTAAAAAGTCCCTCCCCAGCTTTCTTGTAGCCCCCTTCAGATACTGGAAGGCCACAATAAGGTCTCCTCAGAGCCTTTTCTTCCCCAGACTGAACAGCCCCATCTCTCTCAGTCTGTCTTTATAGGAAAGGAGCTCCAGCCCTCTGCTCATTCTTGCGGACCTTCTCTGGACACCTTCCAGCACCTCCAGATCCTTCCTGTGCTTTATTTCTTTATTATTTCAAGTTGGTTCTAGCTGTCACAATCTAAGATGTTAAAAGCCTTAAAACTTTTATCTGCAACGTCTCCTCAGCCCTTTCCTCTGTGAATAACATGAAATCCAAACAGTAAAAAAGAGGCTCAAACTTCTGGGTCTGCTTTCAGAACAGAGATGCTACTGCTTATGAGAGACACTACAACCCCTTTTTAGGATGTCAGGTGGTGATAGGACTAGGGGAAATGGAGCAAAACTAGAAGTGGATAGAGTCAGATTGGATGTTAGGAAGAAGTTCTTCCCCATGAGGGTGGTGAGACACTGGAACTGGTTGCCTAGGGAGGTCATGGAAGCCTCATGCCTGGAGGTTAAGGCCAGGCTGGACGGGGCTCTGAACAATCTGATCTAGTGTGAGGTGACCCTGGCCATGGCAGGGGGGTTGGAACTGGATGATCCTTGAGGTCCCTTCCAACATTAACAAATCTATGATTCTAAGGAGTTTTGTGAAGCCATGTTTCCAGTGTGTTGGGAAGAACAAAGCAAGCAGGGTAGTTTCACTCATTGGTGTAGACAGGGTAAAATGGTTGGGGAGGGAAGAAAAACACTCCCATAGCAAGTGTCACACCTCTCAGAAACATCAGAAGTGCCTCCTTCATTCCACTCTGTTCACTGATGAGGCAATGACAAAACCCCTGAGCTGAGCATCTCCTACTAAAGGATGCAGGGGCCAAAGGCACCTCACCAATGTGACTGGCATCAAGGGACTCAAAACAGGCCCCCAGCCCTCCATGACCTGCAGCAAACCCTGAGCTGCTGGCTCTGTCTGTGGATCTTTTCCCCATAACAGTTAACTTTCCAGCCTGCAGGCAAGTGACAGAGCAGATGTCACCGAAGTGACTTAAGCTGCCCTTTGTTTGATTCTGATGTGGAAAATGTGTCACACACTGAAGAGTTCAGGATGTTAATATCCCACTGCAGCTCTCATGATTCTGTTCTAGCCCTTTCTGCTTATTGGTTTTATTTTAAATCATAATTAAAACCTGCTTTCTTGCTTCCTGCCTGTGTTTTTCTAAGCATGCTCTTAACTTCACCTTTGGTTTCCTCAAGCAGAATAAACAGAACTGTCACCTCAAAGAAACTTTTCATGTCCTAGCATGTTTTATTTACAGCTCAATTGCATTAAATGACATCAAAGAGATGTCAACCTCCACAAAAAGGTTTTCCATTAGTAACTTGCAGCACAATAGTTCATGGGGGTGCAACTTTAAGGAGCAACACTTTCTATCTATGTCTGCACAAGTGAGCTGAACAAAGCTCCAGCCTTGGAGTGGTCTCTGAGGAAAGTTGTCAATAAAAGCCTCTGCAATCAAAAATATTCTTGTTTAAATCACACTTTTCCATTAAAGGTTCTTTACATTTTCAATTCTGAGGTAAGGGGCAGCCCCTAATAACTTTCATAGCATCACAGAATGGTTTGGGTTGGAAGGGAACTTTAAGATCACCCAGTTCCAATGCATGGGCAGGGACAGCTCCCACCAGCCCAGGTTGCTCAAGGTCTCATCCAACCTGGTCTTGAACGCCTCTAGGGAAGGGGCATCCACAACCTCCCTGGGCAACCTATTCAGGGTCTCATTACCCTCACTGTCAAGAATTTCTTCCTCATCTCCAGTCTAAATCTAAGTCTTTCTAATACCTAGTCTGATATCCCTCCCTCTTTCAGAGGAGACCTTACTGCTCTCTACAACTACCTGAAGGGAGGTTGTAGCCATGTTGGTCTCTTCTTCCAGGAAGCCAACACCAGAACAAGAGGACAGAGTCTCAAACTGTGCCAGGGGAAGTTTAGGCTGGAGGTGAGGAGAAAGTTCTTCCCAGAGAGAGTTGTTAGCCATTGGAATGTGCTGCCCAGGGAGGTGGTGGAGTCACCATCCCTGGAGGTGTTCAGAAAAGGGTTGGATGTGGCACTTGAAGCCATGGTTTAGTAGTCATGAGGTGTTGGGTGACAGGTTGGACTTGATGATCTTTGAGGTCTTTTCCAACCTTATTGATTATATGATAATACTTAAACAACTGCAATATGAAGTTTTATTTCTTCTATCAGCAGGTAGCTCCTCAGGCTTCCCTGGGACTGCGTGTGACACAGGCTTGCATTTGCAAACAGTTCCTCTCAGACCCATTTAAGGAACCAGCTTTAGAACAACTGTTACAGCATTATGATGAGCCCTACAAATGAGACATTCCAAGCTGTAACTGTGAATCATGTCCATCTCACAATAAAGGCACATTGTAAAGCCTCCTAAATTTAGCTCCTGTGGATTGGCATCAGAGCCTGATTAGCTCAACAAATTATAAGCACGTATCAATAAAAGCTAATCCTCTGCCATGTAGCTGCACTCTTTGCTAAGTCAGCACCTCCAGCATTAGCACTCTGCTTTCTCAAGACTCTCTGGGCACGTGTAAGGCAACTTTCATTTGCCAGTGCCTTACCCTGCTGCTCTGCCACGGTGCCTCCTGACAGGCATTCCCTGCGGGGGCTGCAGGCTTCGGGGCTGGCTGCTGGTTCCTCACCAGCTTCCTGTCAACAGCTCTGAAAATAACCCTCACAAATTCCTTAAAAGCAGCTACACATATGAACAAATTGTGGGGTACACTCTGCAAAATGCAGCTTCTGAGGGCTGGAGCCCTGTTAAAGCCCACTATAGTACGGTGTTGAGGATTGCCTGCAAAGAAACACTCGGCAGGCTTTCAGGGTTTGGTTTGGTTTCTTTGTTTCTTAACTTATTTGGGTTTGTTGTTTGTTTGCTTTGGGACTTTTGCCTTTTATCAAGTTGGTTTTTTGTCTTTTTTTAATATTTGTGGGAGTTTTTAATTTTTTTTTTAATTAGTTTTGTTTGTTTTAATTTGTTTTGGGGTTTGGAAAGAGTTTTTTTGTTAGCTTGTTTGGGGATTTTTGCCTTTTTTGGGTTTTATGCTTTTGGTTTGTTTTTTCATTTGTTTTGGGGTTGATTTTGGTTTATTTTTTAATTTGTTTTTTTAGAATAGAATTAACCAGGTTGGAAAAGTCCTTTGAGATCATCAAGTCCAACCTATCACCCAACACCATCTAATCAACTAAACCATGGCACCAAGCACCCCATCCAGTCTCCTCCTAAACACCTCCAGTGATGGTGACTCCACCACCTCCCTGGGCAGCACACTCCAATGGCCAATCTCTCTTTCTGTGAAGAACCACTTCCTAACATCCAGCCTAAACCTCCCCTGGCACAGCTTGAGACTGTCCTCTCTTGTTCTGGTGCTGGTTGCCTGAGGGAAGAGACCAACCCCCACCTGGCTACAACCTCCCTTCAGGGAGTTGGAGAGAGCAAGAAGGTCCCCCCTGAGCCTCCTCTTTGCCCAGCTAAGCAACCCCAGCTCCCTCAGCCTCTCCTCACAGGGCTGTGCTCCAAACCCCTCCCCAGCTTTGTTGCCCTTCTCTGGACACCTTCCAGCAACTCAACATCTTTCCTTAACTGAGGAGCCCAGAACTGGACACAGGACTCAAGGTTTGGCCTAAGCAGTGCCGAGTGCAGGGGCAAGATGACTTCCCTGCTCCTGCTGGCCACACTGTTCCTGACACAGGCCAGGATTTATTTTAGGCTTTATTTTAGTTTATCTTTTAAAATGTTTGTTTGTTTTTTATTTGTTTTGTGGGGGTTTTAGATTTGCTTTGGGGTTTTTTGTTTGCTTTTGTAATTTGTTTTGTGGGCTTTTTTTAATTTGCTTTGGGGTTTGTTTTAATTTGGGGTTTTTGTAATTTCTTTTGGGGTTTCTTTTGTTTTATTTTCTTTCTCTTTTTTTTTGTGTGTTACACCAGACCCATTCACCTCGATGGTGGCCAAACAATCCTCACCAACAAGACTGCAATGATCCATATGCATGATAGGTGCACGGCATAACCTTTCATGAACCACCATGGGAACAGAGACCAGCTGTCAGAAAAGGCCTCAAACAACACAAAAGATGAAATTAGTTTGGCCAGCAGTGCAGCTCATCACAACCAGCCTGCACTGTGGTGTGCCCTGGAGTGGGTGACCTCTCTGCTCCACACCTCACTGGAAGGCTTCTCATCATGCAGATGTTTTTTCTCCCAGCACTAAATTACATCAGTGGCTACACCTTTCTGGAATGCTGAATTGATCAAAACCTGATGAGAGCCACATGAACTGCTGCTAGCACACTGTGATTAGGGGACAATCAGTGTTGGTGCACTTTGGTCAGGTTTTCCTGCAGGTGAACTTGGTTGTTTCAGTGTCTTTTGAGCAGAGGTGCTATGTGTGGATTGGAGTAGGGCCACTTTATCTAGACAAATTTATACAGTGGACAAGCTTAGAATCATAGAAACATGGGATTACTTGGGTTGGAAAAGATCTCCAAGACCATCAAGTCCAACCATCAATCCAACACCACCATGGCCACTAAACCATGTCCCCAAGTGCCACGTCCACACATTTCCTGGACGCCTCCAGGTATGGAGAGTCCACCACCTCCCTGGGGAGCCTGTTCCAATGGCCAATCTCTCTTTCTGGGAAGAATTACTTCCTCACATCCAGCCCCTCTTGCAACAAAGATTTTTTTCCTTAATCCCCAACCTATCCCTCCCCTGGCACAATTTTAGGCCACTTCCTCTTAATCTGTCACTTGAGACTAGGGGGAAGAGTCCAACCCTCACCTCACTCCAGCCTTTCACAGAGCAATGAGGTTTCCCTTCAGCCTCCTCCAGACTAAACCACCTCAGTTCCCTCAGCTGCTCCTCACAAGACCTCTTCTGCACACCCCCCCCACTCAGTACAAGCCCTGAGGACTGAACTATCTTCACCCCAATAACCAAGCTTTCAGGTCACTGGGGGATACAAAACCTGCCATGTTACTGCTCTGATCTGGAAAGGATCACAAATACTTTCCCAGTTACCTGCTGTATCCACGTGACCAATGCAAGCTACAGGAACCGACAACACCTGGAGCTCTGCCACTTTGCCTCCACCCCCAGGATGGGCGAGGAGAGAGAATAGCAAGGGCTGTTCCACTCCTCTGCACATATCTGCAGCACTGGCCTTTGGGGAAATATTAACCTGAGCCTGCCTCCAGAGGAGAGAGCTGCCTGTTGTCTCTGTGCCACGTCATGTCACCTTTAAAGAGCTTCAAAGACCTGGCAAGTGACAGTGGCAGCTGCTGGCAGGGCTCTGCTGGGACAGGCGTCACTGTGGGCTGAATGGATTCCTTGGTGGGGCTGCATGGGTGCCAGGACATGCAGCCTCCTCCCACGTGAAAAGAAGAGATCTCCAGGCTTAGGTTCTTCTTCTTTTGAAGTGTTTTACATGTGCAGCCTTATCTGATGGGTAGCATCAGCTGCAATCTTGATTTCTTTTTGGCATGAAATCTCCCGGTGGATATGACCCAGGGAGAGAGACAAAAAGCAAGGGGGAGGGGAATATTTTGGCTGCCTAGAGCATGGAGTTAGCAGCAGGAAACTGGTTTTGTCACAGCTGTTTGTCACAAGCTAAACTCTTCTCTCCCTCCTTCAGCCACTGGACAAGCTAAGGAGCAGATATTGCTTTCCTAAACTCAGTGGAAGATGACAAGCAAATGAAGCTTTTGATTTCCTTCCTTACTTCTTTAGACAAATGTCAGCCACTCATGCCACTGCCAAAAATAACCCAAAATGCAGTAAGCCTTATCCATGTGAAGTCAGAGTGACCTAAGGGATGCACCATTTCATTCACTCTGGGCTTTCAGATTCTTTTCCCCTTGACTAACCCTACCAAACACAAATCACAAGGCTCTTCTCATTTCTCCTGTGTGTGCAAGCCAATTCTCTCCTCTTGTGAGAGTCTTGCAGCCATTTGACCAGAAATACTATTTTAGAAGCTGAATAAATCTACAGAATTATGCAGCACCACCAGGAGCATCATACCTCACACTAGAGCAGGTTGCTCACAGCCACATCCAGCCTGGCTGCAAAAACCTCCAGGGAGGAGGCTTCTACTGCCTCCCTGGGCAACCTGTGCCAGTGTCTCACCACTCTCATGGGGAAGAACTTCTTCCTAATGCCCAATCTGAATCTACCCATTACTAGGGTTTTTTTCCCATTCCCACCAGTCCTATCAATTCCTTGACACCCTAAAAAGTCCCTCCTCAGCTTTCTTGTAGGCCCCCTTCAGATACTGAAAGGCTACAAGAAGGTCTCCTCGGAGCCTTCTCTTTTCCAGACTGAACAACCCCAACTCCCTCAGTCTGTCCTCATAGGAGAGGAGCTCCAGCCCTCTGCTCATCCTCATGGCCCTTCTCTGGACACACTCCAACACATCCAGATCCTTTCAACCAACCACAACCAGTGACAGGCTTCCATTTCTCGTTTCTTTCCCTACATCTACAGTTTTAACATGAGAGATGCCTGAGCTGGTTTCCCCAAGGTCAAGGCTGCTTTTCCATGGGAACAACATGGTCTGTGTCCTGTAAAGAATACAAGGCTGGTGCTAGGGAGAAGCTGCCAGCTCTGAAGGAATGCTTGGCTAGGCTTTCTGCATCTTGCCTCTGAAGCACATAAGGTCTATGCGGATCTAGAAGCGTGCCGTGGTCTTGCCTATTTTAGAGCAGCAAACAGCATGAGCTGCAAATGCAAGTTGGCAGAAGAAGCTTGGCTGTGCAGCTAAAGCTGTCAGAAGCTGCCATCGTGTTGGTTGGATGCTTGCTTGGTTCACTCATCCTGTTAGGAATTGGAAAAAAGGCAGCTTCTTACAGCCTCTCTAAACACCAAAGGTACTTGATGCTTCTGGAAATGTATAGGAATGCTCTCTCCTGGAGGCAGTCCCAGCTTCAGACCTGTTCATTTGCATCCCATGCATGTCTCCTGAGGTCAGTAATTCCATATTTAATAGAGAAATGGACGCTTTCAGTACAGCTGTATGCACTGTGCACATCAAAATCTTCAACAATTTCAGTTCTGGAATTAATTTTAATTACTAGTTATTTGCCTTAACTATTTCTGTAACCCTGTCTGGGTTATAGGTCAAACTCAGTTGCTAAACCACCTAATCTGCTGCTGCTTCTGGTTGGTTTTTTTTCCTCACATACCCCAGTATTGAGCTGTTTGCAGAAGCAGAGCTGCCTTCACAGGATGTTAGGGGTTGGAAGGGACCTCTGGAGATCTTTGGGTCCAACCCCCTGCCAGAGCAGGGCCATAGAATCTAGCACAGAAACACATCCAAACAGGTCTTGAAAGTCTCCACAGAAGGAGACTCCACAACCTCTCTGGGCAGCCTGTTCCAGTGTTCTGGGACTCTCACAGTGACAAAGCTCCTCCTCAGGTTGAGGTGGAACCTCCTGTGCTGTAGTTTATATCCATTGGCCCTTGTCCTATCACAGGGTGTGACTGAGCAGAGCCTCTCCCCTCCCTCTTGAGCCCCAGCCCTCAGATGTTTATAAACATTTATTAATCCCCTCTCAGTCTTCTCCAGACTAAAAATCCCCAGGTCTCTGCCTCTCCTCATCAGGCAGTGCTCCAATCCCTTCATCATCCTCTGTACCCTACACAGAAAGGCAACAAAGCTGGTGAAGGGTCTGGGGAACAGGTCTGGTGAGGAGTAGCTGAGGGACCTGGAGTTTAATCTGGAGAAAAGGAGACTCAGCTCCTCATTGCTCTCTACAGCTCCCTGAAAAGAGGTTGGAGTGAGGTGGAAGGTCATCTCTTCTCCCTAGTCAAAGCTGATAGAACAAGAAGAAATGGCCTGAAATTGTGCTGGGGGAGGGTTAGGTTGGAGATCAGGAAAAATGTCTTTGTTGCAAGAGTGGTCAGGGATTGGAACAGGCTGCCCAGGGAGGTGGTGGACTCTCCATCCCTGGAGGTGTTCAAGAAAACTTGAGGCCATGGTGGTGTTGGGTTGAATGTTGGACATTATGATCTCAGAAGGCTTTTCCAGCTGAAACAATTCTATGATCCTAAGGTGACCATAAAAATGAGATCTTCTGTCTCTGTGTTACATCTAATAGTGTAACCCAGGGATTGCTCTGGTGCTGCTGGTATTGCAGAGCAAGGCAAACCCTACAAAACTCTGTGAAGCCAAACTTCTCAGCTGAACTCTCTCAGAAATCCTCACCAGTCTGTGAGCAGGTGAAGAACAGGATTGCCTGTCTGACTTGCAGATCCCAGCTAAGTTTGCAGCACTGAGAACAACAGCAAGAAGAGAGGTAGAGTGTTTGTAAACAGAGCAAAGGAAATGAAAGTAACCAAGATGAAAATAAAGATGTAAATGTAAAACCATTTTTCATGCCTTGTAGAGCATTCACATCCTTTCAAACAGCAATATTGGCACCACCTGGGATTTGTAACTGTACCTCAATAAACTCTTGAGAGGTAAAAATAAGTCAAGCAAAACCTGAAGTGGTCTCTGACCAAGATCCCTCCATGTATGGCTGCCCACTCCTTTAGTGCCACACAGTGTTGCTGGGCCAGAGAAGATCCCAGTCTGCATTTAGCCATCAACTTGCAAACTGCCTTATGCAGTAGTTCTGGACCTCCCTGCCAGCCACAAACCCTCAAATCACAAACCTGTGAGGGGAAGGAGGTGCCTGACCTATTTTCTAAACTGACAAAAGCTCCTGCATGACAGGTTCTGTGGCTTCTTCTTCATATGACAGGCATCAAACTTCCACTCCCACTTCACCCAGGATTTCAGTACGTGAACAATGTCACAGGAATCAGGTTTACTTTGTCATCTTCTGACACAGGCTGGAAGGAACACAACCACTGTATGCTTAGTGCTCTGTGCTTGTACCATAGCCACTCCTTTTACTTCATAAACCAGGGCAGGTGAGGAATCTTTTCCAAGGAACTGGATGCTGTATTCAGGAGCAGCTACCACGCAGTAACAACTGAGATACCACACTAGTTCCTCGTTCCCACCATGAGGAGCAGTTGTGGGCTGTTACTCTTCTGCAGTGACAGTTTTGCTTACATCTAGAAGTAACTGTTTCTAAATAGGAAAAAACCAAACACCCCACAACCAAACAAACCCAATAAAAGCTAAAACCAAACCAAACACACACACAAACACCAACCCAGCAACAGCAGCACCACCCTAGAAAACAATGCATGTTACAAAACCTTTAAAGCCTTCTTTAAGATACCCCAAGTGGTATTTTACAATTCAGGAATGTTCCTTTTTCATGGCCAGCTGCAGGTAGATTTTGTTTTCCCTCAACTCCATGTCAAACAGAATACAGAATTAACCAGGCTGGGAGAGACCTTTGAGATCATAGAGTCCAACCTATCACCCAACACCATCTAATCAACCTGGTCTATTCTATTCTATTCTATTCTACTCCTATTCTATTCCATTCTATTCTATACTAAACCATGACACCAAGTGCCTCATCCAGTCTCTTCCTAAACACTTCCAGTGATGGTGACTCCACCACCTCCCTGGGCAGCACATTCCAATGGCAAATCTCTCTGTGACGAATTATTTTCTCACATCCAACCTAAACCTCCCCTGGTGCAGCTTGTCCTCTTGTTCTGGTGCTGCTTGCCTAGGAGAAGAGACCAATCCCCACCTGACTACAACCTCCCTTCAGGTAGCTGGAGAGAGCAAGAAGGTCTCTCCTGAGCCTCCCCTTCTCCAGGCTAAGCAACCCCAGCTCCCTCAGCCTCTCCTCACAGGGCTGTGCTCCAAACTCTTCCCCAGCTTTGTTGCCCTTCTCTGGACATGTTCAAGCAGCTCAACATCTTTCCTGAATTGAAGGGTCAGGAGGCTCAAGAAGAGTTATTGATCAGTTTGGTTCATACCAGGAGAAGAATGATTTGCTTTTACAGAGGAAGGGAGAAAAGCAGCTCTTGAACCAGACAGAAATGTTCACTGAAGGGAGTTTCTATTCCTCTCACATTTCTTTGCTGGAATGGAAGAATAAATAACCCAAACAATAGTCCATCTAGATTTCAGAGCACGGACATCAAATAATAAGCTGTGAAAAACAACATTCCAGCATTTCCAGATGATAACAGTAAAGGACCTTGACATACTGCTAATGGATCTTGACAGAGGGAATAATCTAAATTCAGAGCTATTTGCCTTAAGCTTACATTGAAGGATGCAGGCAGCGAGCCTGCAAATTGTCCAACAATCTCAGAGGTCCATCTGCTGCCCTGCACCTGACACCAGCAGAGACACAGCTCTGCTGGCTGTGATGACACCATGCAGGAAACATGAAGACTTCTTAAATGCAGTGGTGGAATTGGAAGTTAAAAACAGTCATGTGTTATATTGCTAAAAGCCTGGATTTGTGTAGCATAGAGAGGGACTGATTTGTAGAATTAGGCAAAACTGACATCAGATCTTTCTCACATCTCCCTGAATGTCCTATGAGGAGAGGCCGAGAGCCCTGGGGCTTTTTAGTCTGGAGAAGAGAAGACTGAGGGGATTTATAAATATCTGAGGGCTGGGGGTCAAGAGGGAGGGGACAGGCTCTGCTCAGCTGCACCCTGTGATAGGAGAAGTGCCAATGCATATAAACCATATCCAGCACAGGATGTTCCACCTCAACCTGAGGAGGAACTTTTTCACTGTGAGGGTCCCAGAGCACTGGAGCAGGCTGCCCAGGGGGATTGTGGAGTCTCCTTCTCTGGAGAATTTCAAGAGCCATCTGCATGTGCTCCCGTGTGACCTGTGCTAGATTCTATGGTCCTGCTCTGGCAGGGGCGGTTGGACTTGATCTTCCAACCTTCCAAACCCTAACATCCTGTGAATACAACCAACCCATTGCAGAGAAGGTAAGAGAGGGAGAAGGTTACCTCAGAGCCCATGCTTTCAGTAAGGTTTTCAGTTTTCTTTAACTTTCTTAGCCTTTTATGTTTTTATGACAAAGCTGTTGGCTGCAGATTAAGTATGTAAGCCATTAGCCTCCTGAGAAGCAAAGCTGGCAGTAACTGACTTCCCCATGGCATTGCAGTGGCAGAGGCGTGCAGGCACCAGCCATGGAGAATGCTCTTTGCTGTACAGATGCTGCACTGTGAACAGGCAGAACAGCCAGCAGCAGAGCCTGCTCACAAAGCCAAATGGCTGGGCTTTAAAGATCTAGCCACCTTTCCAGGGACCTGCTGCAGCGCTGGGGCAGCATGTGACGGCCTGTGGCTGCCAGGATGTCCTGCAGTCAGGAGTTACCAGCTGATGTTGTAGCCAGGAGGGGGTTGGTCTCTTCTCCCTGGAAATCAGCACCAGAACAAGAGGACACAGTCTCAAGCTGTGCCAGGGCAAGTTTAGGCTTGAGGTGAGGAGAAAGTTGTTAGCCATTGGAATGTGCTGCCCAGGGAGGTGGTGGAGTCACCATCCCTGGAGGTGTTCAAGAGGGAACTGGACATGGCACTTGGTGCCATGATTTAGTAGTCATGAGGTGTTGGGTGACAAGTTGGACTTGATGATCTTTGAGGTCTTTTCCAACCTTATTGAATCTATGATTCTATGATCTCAATCTTTTCTGACCTCTTCCTCCTCTCCTGACTGTGCTGTATGCTCTTACAATCCAAGAGCATGAAGCCATTTAGCAGATGTCATCCACTGAGCTGAAATCCCTTTCTAAAGAGCTGTAAAGAAGAATCTTTGCCCCAAACCCTTAAAGAACAAATTTTTTTTGTTTGTTTGCTTGCTTTGTTTTGTTGTTGTTCTGTTTTGTAGGAACATTCCATGCGGTTGCACTTCAGAGGAAGAAAATACCACCAGGGATTGTCTCATTGGTTATTTTCTCAGGGAAGCACAGCCCCAGCAGCAACGAAATGAGGTCGTTCTGTTTAATGACAAAACTTGTTGGATGGCACATCATACTCTGCACAGATTCATGAGTGAAGATCCCCAAAGCATCTCTTGTTGGCCCTATCTAGGAATCCAATGTTCTCTCAAATGAAAGGCTGGGGGTAACACACTGTATTGAACTATGAAATATCCTAGAGTCTGAAACAGTTGGTGTCTCCAGAGAGGATTCCTATCAGCACATTTGCATGGGAAGTTTGAAAAGGAGTTAACCATTTTTTTCACAGGAAGGTTTTTCAACCACTGGCAGAGGCTGCCCTGGGAGGTGGTTGAATCCCCATCCCTGGATGTGTTTCAAAGACGCAGAGATGTGATGCTGAGGGACGTGATTTAGCACCAGCCTTGCCAGAGTTAGAGAATGGTTAGACTGGATGATCTCAAAAGGCTTTTCCAACCAAACTGATTCTGATTCTGTGATTCTACACTAACCTATCTGGAACAAGTTACCCAGGGAGGTGGTAAAAGCCTCATCCCTGGAGGGTTCTAAGGCCAGGCTGGATGTGGCTGCAAGCAACCTGATCTATTGTGCAAGGCCACCCTGCCCATGGCAGGGGGGTTGGAACTAAATGATCCTTGAGGCCCCTTCCAACCCTGACAACTCCATGACTCTATGATCTCCCAAGCAGAGCAGGACCCTGCATAACCTCTTCTGTAACCAGAATCACTACCTCCCTGCTCCATTTGGGCTGTGACACTCCATTAGCTGTTCTCTGATCCATGCAATCAATTTCTCCCTCTAATATAATAGCTTAAAGACTAAACAGCTGTGTGAATTTGTGTCATGACTTTTAATTGAATTGAAGGTAAGATAATTCACCTCCTATGTAATTAGCTCTGCACTTAAATAATAGATGCCATCTCACCCTATTTCTGGGAACTGATGGGAACCCAATTCTATCAATCTCAGAGGTTTAACCTACTCTCTTCTTGCCACGAATTTAAGATGGCAAGGAATTGAAACGTTAGATTGATAAATACAAACTCTTCAATGTGCCTTTAGAACCCTAAAGGCAGGGCTACACCATGATGTTCCCCTAGGTAATGGCCACAGTGGTCTTAGGTTGATGGTTGGACTTGATGATCTCAGAGGTCTTTGCCAACCCCAACAATTCTATGATCCTATGAATCTACAATGGAAGGATTTCTACATCTAACACCAAATCTTGCAGTTAAAATGGCAAGGCACAGGGTTACCTCATGATGTGTTGCATCAGCAGGACAGTCCAGTTCTGGGCCCCTCAGTTTAGGAGGACATTGAGACACTTGAATATGTCCAGAGAAGGGCAACAAGACTGGGGAGAGGCCTTGAGCACAGCCCTATGAGGAGAAGCTGAGGGAGCTGGGGCTGCTTAGCCTGGAGAAGAGGAGGCTCAGGGGAGACCTTCTTGCTGTCTGCAACTACCTGAAGGGAGGTTGTAGCCAGGAGGGGGTTGGTCTTTTCTCCTAGGCAACCAGCACCAGAACAAGAGGACACAGTCTCAAGCTGCACCAGGGGAAGTTTAGGCTGGAGGTGAGGAGAAAGTTCTTCACTGAGAGAGTCATTTGGCATTAGAATGTTCTGCCCAGAGAGGTGGTGGAGTCCCCATCCCTGGAGGTGTTCAAGAGGGGACTGGACCTGGCACTTGGTGCCATGGTTTAGTCCTGAGGTGTTGGGTGACAGGTTGGACTTGATGACCTTTGAGGTCTCTTCCAACCTTGGTTATTCTGTGATTCTGTGACACAGACCGAGCAAGCAAAGGTTTTTGGGCCAACAAGCACAGGTCCACAACAGTTTTACTCCATCTCAAGCACAACAGGAAGAGCAGGGATTTCTGATGGATAACCAAACAGTGCAGCAGTTCCTCGAGCCTTCCCCAGGGCTGATTTGATGCCACACTGCACCCTCGTTTTCTTTGCAGAAGCAGGAATATCTTTCTGTTAAACACCAAACTTGGCATTACAGCCTCCCCGCGGTAATTTTGGTGGGAACCATTTTGGCAGCCGTGATTTCAGCCCAGCTGTGGCAGTGCTGTGCAACACTTGCCCCACTGACAGAAATGGAAAATTTCCATTGATTTGGCAGAGCAGATGTGGACCCCTCACATCCCAATCAGTCATGGAAATTGATTGTAAATCGTTGCCATTGCCCACACAGACACAGCAACATCAAAACGTGGAGACATCAGAGCTAAACCTGTGCTTCAAGCCAGCACTCACCCAAACTGCCTGTTACACTTCCCAAGGAGAGCTAAGCACTCCCAGGGTTTTTTTCCACTCTCTCTCTCTCTTTTTTTTTTTGCCTTCCTCAGGATGTTATTTTTATCTTGGCACTGTTCATTTTTGCTATTTCATTTACACCATGTTTGGTGCAATTACTGAGATAGAATTGTGTCAAGCCTCCCCTGCACTAGACTGCTATCCACTACCTTTTCTACCCAGTTTGTAGCTCTGCAGTCTATTTAATTGGCATTTTAAACATCATAAAAGAGCCAGGTTTGGACTTCAATACTCCTTCTGCCAGCCTACATCCTACTGCTATAGAATTTAAATGTTTGACTGCATTTCATACTCTTTGGTTCAAAATTACAGATGAGTAACCCAGGATGGGATTCTGTGCTGGAGTTTAATCATCTCCAGTGCAGATGCCACCATCTGTGTTAACCATCTCGACTCCCTTTAGGGACAGAGAGCAGACTCAGGATTTCTGGGGCACAAGTCAGTTCACAGAATCCTAACATGATGGGGTTTGGAAGGGGATCTCTGGAGATCATCCTGTCCAACCCCCCTGCTAAAGCAGGGTCACCCACAGCAGGTTGCACAGGATCACAATGCCCAGGCAGCTTTGGAATCTCTCCAGAGAAGGAGACTCCACAACCTCTCTGGATAGCCTGGTTCAGGGCTCCAGCAGCCTAAAAGGAAATGTGTTTTTCCCTTTGAGTTCAAGTGAAACCTCCTGGGTTCCACTTGTACCCATTGCCCCTTGGGCACCACTGAAAAGAGTCCAGCCTCATGACCTCCACCCTTTAGCTATTGATCAGCACTGAGAAGATCCCCTCTCAGGCAGCTCTTCTCCAGGCTAAACAGCCCCAGGTGTCTCATCCTCTCCACATCAAAGAGATGCTTCAGTTGCCTTCAGCATCTTCATAGTCCTCCCTTAGAAGCGGGGAGCTCAGAGCTGGACACAACACTCCAGATGTGGTCTCAGTACACCACAATAGACGGGAAGAAGAACCTCTGAATTCACTCTCACACTCTGTTCCCTGCAGTCCTGGACACTCTGCCTTGCCCTGGGCACTCCCCGTGAGAGGGCCAGCAGGCTGGCACTGCATGTTTCACCCACAGACCACACAGAAACGTGGATGATTGGCACACATGGAAAACATCTACACCTTCAACTGATACCAGGAGACACCAGACAAGGATTTCAGCTGAAGTCTGGCAGGTGCCTGGCCACAGGTCTTGTGCTACTCTAAGAGGGAGCTCATTTTCCTCTTTGCTTGCTCCAGGCTCTCACCTGCCTGGCTGTGAGGATGTGGTATGATGAAGCAGGTTGACACACAGTCACCAGGCAGTTCAAGCTGCCCAGCCTCTCCCTGCTCCCGTGGCAGAAGAATATTTAACAGCTACAGTTATCCTCAGGAACCAAAACCACACTCAGCTCTCACAGCACACACACACACCCCCCCCCCCCCCCCCCAATTTGCATTAAAGATGTAATATTTTGTGACTTTGTGCGCTCTGAAGTACCCCCCACACACACCTTCCACCCCCTGCCACACAAGGCTGATGAACACTGAATCGCTGGGAAGAACAACACAATTCCAAGGCAATTCTCAAATTCTGCATCTATGAGAGGATAAATCAGTTTTGTATGGCCCTGGGCAGCTGCATCCCCCGAGTGGCAATGCCAGCCAGGGCTCCATGAAACCTCCTGTGCTGCACCTCCTCCGTCACCGCCGAGCTTTTAACCCAAATACGAGGAGCCGCCGGCTCCCACCCCGGAGGATGCCAGGCAGGGAGGGAGGCAGCAGCAGGGCAGGGGAGAGACACCCGCTGTGAGCCGTGCTGGGGGGAGGTATAGAGCCGGGGCTCAAGAGCCGTGCTGGGGGTACCGGTGGGGAGGGGACAGAGCCGGGGCTCCAGAGCCGTGCTGGGGGTACCGGTGGGGAGGGGACAGAGCCGGGGCTCCAGAGCCGTGCTGGGGGGTACCGGTGGGGAGGGGACAGAGCCGGGGCTCCAGAGCCGTGCTGGGGGTACCCGTGTGGGGGGGGGACAGAGCTGGGGCTCAAGAGCCGTGCTGGGGGTACCGGTGGGGAGGGGACAGAGCCGGGGCTCAAGAGCCGTGCTGGGGGGTACCGGTGGGGAGGGGACAGAGCCGGGGCTCAAGAGCCGTGCTGGGGGGTACCGGTGGGGAGGGGACAGAGCTGGGGCTCAAGAGCCGTGCTGGGGGTACCCGTGGGGGGGGGGGGGGGACAGAGCCGGGGCTCAAGAGCCGTGCTGGGGGTACCGGTGGCGGTGGGGAAAAGACGGAGCCAGGACTCCCCAGCCGTGCCGAGGGTACCCGTGGTGGTGGGGAGGGCACAGAGCCAGGGCTCCTGAACAGTGCCAGCGAACACCACGGGGGTAGGGGCAGCACCGGAGCCCCCGCGCTGGGTCCCAGCGCCCGGGTACCGCGGCAGCCGCAGCTCCTCCCGCCCGGCAGCGCCCGCGGCTGCGGCAGATCCCCTGTGCGACAGGCACAGCGACATCCCCTCGCCTTTCCCTGGTGCGTTGTCTGGGTTGTTTTTTTTCTGAGATTAGCGAATTTCCACCGGCTCCTCCTGCCCCGCAGCGCGGCAAGCCGCCGCAGCGCAACGTGCCGGGACCGCAGCGGGACAGCGACACGCAACCCTTCCGAAACACGAGGGGCAAAGGGGTACCCTCAGCCCCGCTTACCTGTGCCGGTGCTCATGGCGTGCCAGAGGGGCCGCTCCCCGCCGCTCCCGTCGCCGCCGCCCGTCACCGCGCCCCCGCGGGCGGCACCATCCCCGCCCGCCGCCGCCGCCCCCCGCGGCAGGTGCCGCGCACCCACGGCCCCGGCTCTGCGCGGCGCGGGCACCTTGGGAAGTGTAGGCAGCGCCGCGAACTACAACCCCCTCCGTGCCTTGCTGCGGCCCGTGGGGAGAGGCTCCAACCCCGCCGCTGCTGCGGGCAGAGCTGCTGCTGCTGTACCCCTCTGCCGCCTCCACCAGCGCAAAGTTCTCCGCTGCCTCGGCGAGAGCTGCAGCTCTCTCGCACCGGGCTCCGCACCGCTCTCCCTTGCAGCCCTGCAGGGCTCTGTGGGCGAGGTCTTCTACATCTGCTGCTAGAGTCGGTCCAATGAAAGCAACGAAGATGCTGAGGCGCCTGGAACATCTGTGTGAGGAGGGGAAACCGAGACACCAGGGTACTGAAACAGGCTGACCAGAGAGGCTGCGGCGTCTCCATCTCTGGAGAGATTCCAAACGCACTTGAACGCAATTCTGGGCAACCTGATCTAGCTGAACCTGCTCCAGCAGGTGGATTGGATTAGGTAATCTCTGGAAAGTCCCTTCCAACCCCACCGGTCTGTAATTATGTGAGCTTCTTGGCCCCCTTGTGCTCAGTTTTAAGATGCCCAAGCAAAGCAAATTGACACACAGGTGGTTTAGCATGTCCCCAGCACAGCCAGGGAATGGCAATGAGGATGTTTGCATTGCTCCTCTGCTCAGCCTAGACTCTACAGTACATAGGTGCTGGGCAGCAAGTCTAGATGTTCAGGAGGGGAAGGTTGCCAGTGCCTTCTGGAGCAGGTGAACTCCTGCTGATCCTCCATCTCTGACAATACAAGGAGACACAACCTTTTACCAAAGCCAGTTTATTCAGTGTTTCATCAGCCTGAGAATCTGCTACAGTCATGGAAGAGAAAATGGTTTTTAAAAGCCCCCCAAACAGCTGTTCTAACAAACCCAAAAGGAGCCAGTTATGTAAGAGTGATGTACTGCACAGCTCCTCTGATGCTGACTTCAGGCTGGGTTCTGGGCAGCTTGGAGTCACAGCATGAGGAAATAGGGCTGGGAAGACTTGCTCTGCATTTAGAATAGTATAGCATAGAATTAGAATAGAATAGAATAGAATAGACCAGACCAGACCAGGTTGGAAGAGACCTTCAAGATCATCGTGTCCAACCTATCATCCAACACCACCTAATCAACTAAAGCATGCAACCAAGCACCCTATCAAGTCTCCTCCTGAACACCTCCAGTGATGGTGACTTCACCACCTCTTTATATGCTTATTATGCTCTTTCTCACCAACAGCTACCTAAAAGTTAAAAACCTGCACAACCTTCCCATCCTGAGGAGAGATGAACTCTGTAGGTGTGATGTTTGACCTGATGGAGCTGGCCCTTGGCTTTCTGTTCAAAGCTGACACAGATGCTCAGGTCAGATAGCAACTTAGAGTGAAGCTTAAAGGAACAGCAGAGAAATATCTCCTCATGTTGAGGTGAGACCTCCTGTGCTCCAGCTTGTACCTGAAGGGAGGTTGGAGCCAGGTAGAGGTTGGTCTCTTCTCCCAGCACCAGAACAAGAGGACACAGTCTCAAGCTGTGCCAGGGGAAGTTTAGGCTGGATGTTAGGAAGAAATTCTTCACAGAAAGAGTAATTGGCCATTGGAATGTGCTGCCCAGGGAGGTGGTGGAGTCCCCATCACTGGAGGTGTTTAAGAAGAGCCTGGATGGGGTACTTGGTGCCATGGTTTAGTTGATTAGATGGTGTTGGGTGATAGGTTGGACGCAATGATCTCTCAGGTCTCTTCCAACCTGGTCTGGTCTATTCTATTCTAGTCTAGTCTAGTCTGTTCTGTTCTATTCACTAAGATAGTTTGCCATCATCTTGGTATTCCCTACTGCCATTCTGTTGCCACTAGCATATGTTAGGCCTTGTTTTTATTCAACCCCATCTAATCAACTAAACCATGGCACCAAGCACCCCATCAAGACTCCTCCTAAACACCCCCAGTGAAGGCAGAAATGGGGTTGATTAGGTGGTGTTGGGTGATAGGTTGGACTCGATGATCTCTGAGGTCTTTTCCAACCTGGTTAATTCTATTCTATTCTAACAATTCAGGTCTTTTTGCCAGCTACAGTATTGACTGTTTAAATGCTTCTAAATTTGTCCTGAATGGATATCTCATGGAAAAAAATAGTAATCAGACCCCCCACCCCCCAATATTCTTTTGTAAACCCTCCTGTGCTCCTCTGTATTCCAGGCTTTTCAATTCCAATAGGTAGTCCTGAAAACTGAGTTTAAGCTCCTAAGAAACCACCTTGTTAGTTCTTTACTTTTTAACCTGAAAGCTACTTATTAGGGCCATATTCGTTCCAAATTGCTGCCTTTTGTCAACTCCTGGATCTTCTGGAAGACAAAGAGTAATCCTACAACCTCTTGTCATTTATTTTGAAGTGCTTGGTTTTGGTTTTGGTTTTGTTTGGGTTTTTTTAATGGTAAATTATCCCTCAAATGTTTTTCATACTCTTCCAGAAATGTGCCATTTTTTTCTATTATTTCCAAGAGAACAATGATTTTAATCACAGAAAACTAAGGAGCTGGTATGAGATGCTGTGATGACCTCTCTCTTGCTTTTTACTGATTCTCTGTTAGAATGATAGAATTGTTAGGGTTGGAAGGGACCTCAAGGATCATCCATTCCAACCCCCCTGCCATGGGCAGGGATACCTCACGTTAGATCAGGTTGTTCACAGACACATCCAGCTTGGCCTTAAAAACCTCCAGGGATGAGGCTTCTACCATCTCCCTGGGCAACCTGTGCCAGTCTCTCACCACCCTCATGTAATGTGAAGAGACCTCCCTGGACATCTCTCTGTTAGAAACCTTTTTCTTTTTGTTCAATTTGTATATCTCTCAGACATTCAGGGCTGGACTGGTTTATGGTCCTGTACCTAGATCTGAACTAGGCTAATTTTATGTCTAATGCCAAATCTCAATTATGAATCTGGACACAAACCATACTATATTTAATATATATACATGCTCCTATATTCCACCTCACTTTTGCTTCACAGTATCACAGTATAACTTAGGTTGGAAAGGACCTCGAGGATCATCGAATCCAACCTATCAACACAGACCCCATGACTAGACCATGGCACCAAGTGCCACGTCCAATCCCCTCTTGAACACCTCCAGGGTCGATGACTCCACCACCTCCCTGGGCAGCCCGTTCCAATGGCGAATGACTCGCTCGGTGAAGAACTTCCTCCTCACCTCGAGTCTAAACCTCCCCTGGCGCAGCTTGAGACTGTGTCCTCTTGTTCTGGTGCTGGTTGCCTGGGAGAAGAGGCCAACCCCTTCCTGGCTACAACCATCTTTCAGGTAGTTGTAGAGGGCAATGAGGTCACCCCTGAGCCTCCTCTTCTCCAGGCTAAACAATCCCAGCTCCCTCAGCCTCTCCTCACAGGGCTGTGTTCAAGGCCTCTCACCATCCTTGTTGCCCTTCTCTGGACACTGCCTCTGGGATATGGCTATGGTGGTGTTAGATCAGCAGCTGGACTCAATTATCTTAGAGGACTTATCCAAGTGAAACAGTTCTCTAAACCACACCTATGTTGGTAACCTGTCTGTGCCTGTGACAGCAATTACCTCCCTACCACCTCACCGTGGTGGTGTATTGATGTGACACTGATATTAATGGAAGTCTGAAGTTACAAGAGAATAACAGCCTAGGGTCTTAAAAACAGAGATCCTGGGCATAGAAATAAATCCCCATCTATCCACTGAGATAGGATAGGATAGGATAGGATAGGATAGGATAGGATAGGATAGGATAGGATAGGATAGGATAGGATAGGATAGACCAGACCAGGTTGGAAAAGACCTTTGAGATCATTGAGTCCAACCTATCACCCAACACCATCTAATCAACTAAACCATGGCACCAAGCACCCCATCCAGTCTCTTCCTAAACAGCTCCAGTGATGGTGACTCCACCACCTCCCTGGGCAGCACATTCCAATGGCCAATCTCTCTTTCTGGGAAGAATTTCTTCCCAACATCCAGCCTAAACTTCCCCTGGCACAGCTTGAGACTATGTCCTCTTGTTCTGGTGCTGGTTGCCTGGGAGAAGAGACCAACCCCCACCTGGCTACAACCTCCATTCAAGTAGTTGTAAAGAGCAATAAGGTCTCCCCTGAGCTTTCTCTTCTCCAGGCTAAGCAACCCCAGCTCCCTCAGCCTCTCCTCACAGGGCTGTGCTCCAAACCCCTCCCCAGCTTTGTTGCCCTTCTCTGGACACCTTCCAGCAACTCAATATCTTTCCTAAACTGAGGGGCCCAGAACTGGACACAGGACTCAAGGTGTGGCCTAACCAGTGCAGAAGTACAGGTGCTTATAAATAATGAACTGTGTGAAGCAGCTGCAATGAAATAGTGACCCAGCACACACTGCAGTGAGATGCCTGTAACAACTTCCAAGCAAAGCTCCTCTCACACCCTGGGCAGAACACAAATATTGCATCAGCAGCTAAAACCTAGCCATCAGCTACCCACTGCAAGCCTAAATGCATTGTGATCAGCAGGTCAGATCAAACTCCCAGGCAAACTTTGCAAACAGAATGAATGAAAGAACATCAAAGGGAACAATGGCCAAGGATGAAAGAAGTCCTTGTTTGAGTGAGACAATCAGGGATTGTTCTCTCCTGTCAGCAGTCAGCTCTCGGGAAGTTGGTCAGAGCGAATCAGTTTGACTACGGCAGACTGCTGTGTGTGAGGGCAAACCTAGCAGGTAGTGATGAGCATCAGTGTGTAAGTCACACAGGAGGATGACACCCACCCAGCTTACAGCAAGGAAATCTGCAGGAGGGTGATATAGAGGTTGGTTTGGGGAAGAGCTGAGACAAAGCATGAACAGCATCAGAGTCACTACCCTTGCACAAACATTGCCCAAAATGTACTTTTCACTGAGGAACAGCACATGAGGCATGCAAGGATCTCAGTGCAAGGTTACCCAGTCTGTGCCACCAGTGATACCTGTGCTCCTGACTGCACACACGGAGATAATCATAGAACTAGTAAGGTTGGAAAAGACCTCAAGGATCATCAAGTCAAACCTGTCACCCAACACCTCATGACTACTAAACCATGGCACCATAATGTTGTGCTCTCTGCAGTAACCAAGTGAGAAGTGTGATACTGTCTCCTTTGTGCCTGCTGCAGAGAGGTTAATGCTCTTTAACCATACTGTGATCTCCTGCAAATGTGACTGCTTGGAAGACTTCTCTTTCTGTGAAGCCACAGCTTCTGGATGGAAGTAGATATATCCATTGGCCCTCAGTCAGTTTCTCTCTGTTCTGCAATACAGGCTGATGTGTGCTGATTCCCTGCTGCGTGTCCTACATTGCATCTCTGATGCTGTTCACAGAATCACAGATTGCCAGGGGTTGGAAAGGGACCTCTGGCAATCACATAGAATCATAGAATCAGTCAGGGTTGGAAGGGACCACAAGGATCATCTAGTTCCAACCCCCCTGCCATGGGCAGGGACACCTCACACTAGATCAGGCTGGCCAGAGCCTCATCCAGCCTGGGCTTAAACACATAGTCCTGCCAGAGCAGGGTCACCTAGAATGGGTTGCACAGGATGGTGTCCAGGTGGGTTTTGAATGGCTCCAGAGATGGAGACTCCACAACCTCTGTGGGCAGCCTGCTCCAGTGCTCCTCCACCCTCAGAGTGAGGAAGTCTGTTCTTCACACGCAGAAAGACACAGCATCCTGCTAGCAGAATTTAGATTCTTCTTGAGTGCTAAACTTAGATTCATAGAATCATGGATGCCTAAGTAAGTACAAATTTACTTCCTCAATAGCAGGAGGAGCTCAGAAGATATCTGTGTTCCATCTGCATTCAGGCACACAGAAATGAAGTTCCTTCACCCTGCATTTTCTAGCCCTCAGCAGAACCCCCAAGCAGATGGGTAAAATTTCAGCACTGCAAATTAAGTGTTTCAGTGCACAGCTAAGGACTGTAAAGTGCTTCTCTGCTGAAAGTCTTTATCCATCCCAGAAGTGCTCTAGCACCAGAGTGAAAACAAACAAATAGCTAGATAAAAGCATGAATATTTCTATAGAAATATCAAAATATAGTTCAAATACATTCATGCAAATCCTGAGAAGGAAGAAAGAATTGGAGCACAGCTAAATATTCATCGCTGCTGCTGCTCCTCCTCCTCCCTTTTTAAAACCAAGGAGCTGTGGCTTTCTCCTCCACTCCTCACAACAAACAGTTTCAGCTATAGTGACTTCATTTTCTCTGGCTTAAAAGCTGTGACAGCCTAACTGAAGTACCTCATTTGGGGGAGAACCTTGATTAATGCCCTTTTCTGAATGCCTGAGATGGAAAATATTTCTCTGGAGCAGAAGTGATATTAAATGAAATTGATCAACACAAGAAATAAACCCTGCTCAATATGCATCACCATGTGAGTACTTCCTGGACAACAAGGAGAAGGCTACAAACCTTCCCTCAAGAATAAACTCTCATTTCTAGCTGCAGACTTCAAGCAGCTGGAAAAAAGTTAACCTTTAATGAACAATTACCTCACCTGGTTATAAAAGGAGGTAGCCCTTTCCTTTATCTACTCTGCAATGCTGTAAGAGGTGGGTTTTTAGCCTTTGTTAATCCCAGTAGATAAGAGAAGCTATGAGGCATTTGATTCCCTTTTTGACATGAAACAAAAAGAGACAAAGGTAATTTTCTGTACTGAAGCTTATGGACAAAAATCTCTCTAAGTGCTTTTGGTTTGGGGTCATTGAGGAGTAAAAGTTTCTGTGCCAGGTGTGTCTCAAAACCTCGTGTCTAATTTGGGGAGGTTGTTATCCCTGTGACCCAGGGAAATGAAGGCAGGCACTGATGATTAATCTTCAAAGTGGTAAGTGCTAATTACCAAATTTTTGTCTATACTGATTAAACTGTTCCAGAAGGTTTCTCTAACACAGGGAGGCCTGCGGTCCATGTCATGGCTGGGATGGAGCAGGGAATCTCATCATGACCTTCTTATCTGCTGGGGTTTGGATGTGAGCCCAAATTGTTTCCTTGGTAGAAGCACGTTGGTCTTTTGATCCGTGGTCATAAATGTCCTCAACTGAGTAACAGTGGCTCCTGGGAGCTGCTAAACTTAGGAGGTCAGGTGTGTACTGTGTTATTGCTGGAGCTGAGGAACAACAGGCTCAGTAACATCTATTAATAACATGTGGTAATTGCCTAGTGAGCTGGGTGAGTAGCTGAGCGCTGCTGCAGTGGGGAACAGCTGGGTGTTTGGCCTCAGCACTTCCCTGCAGACTCCCAGGCGACAGCATTTCCGTGCTGAGCCATGGCAGGGTGTTTTTCTTTCAGTGTTTGCTGTTTTTCCTTACTGAACCAGGCTGGAGCTGGGCTGGTGGCTTTTTCAAGGCTGGAGGAAATAATGCTATCTGGGTTTCCAACCAGGGAGACAAAAAGCTGACAGGACCCCACGAGAACACACTTTAACTCTTTAGTTAACTCTGAATGCACTTTCAGTCGAGAGATAACACACTAATCAAAAGGAAACATATGGCTGAACTATTTCTGTGTGTAGCCATAGTGTGAACATGAGAACACAACCAACAGCCATGCTGATATTGCTAAAATTCATGTCATTATTTGAGTAGGCTGGCTAAGTAAAAAGCTGCCACTGTGAGTTCACACCTCAAGCTGGACAGATCTCATACCTAGGGGCTCAAGTGATGCTTCTTTGCAGTGTACATTGCATTGCATTACATTTATTTCTCTGGATGAAGCAGAATAATTTAGGCAAGAAATCTAGGCAGTATCTTGTGTGATTTCATGTTTGTCATGCCAGCTGTACATGGTTAAGGATGCTAATTTCAGCCAAACCCAAGACAGAAAGCATGAAACTAAGAGGATATTTTAATGATAGGATTCGGCAAGTGGAAATAAGCTTTGGTATCTTTGGTGGACCTGAGATGAAAAAGGACAGGCAGGAATTGGGTGAAGCAGCTACAAAGATCCCTCCTAGCCCAGTCTGGGACTGGTTATCAGTGAGAAGTAGTTCTTCATAGAGAGAGAGATTGGCCATTGGAATGTGCTGCCCAGGGAGGTGGTGGAGTCACCATCACTGGAGGTGTTTAGGAGGAGACTGGATGGGGTGCTTGGTGCCATGGTTTAGTTGATTAGATGGTGTTGGGTGAAAGGTTGGACTCGATGATCTCAAAGGCCTTTTCCAACCTGGTTTATTCTAGTCACACAAATGACATTTTAGCCTGTTTCTGGGTTAAAATGATTTCCTGTGGCAGCAGCATGTTCCTTCACAGGTATGGCCCCAGCTGGGGTGGAATAATAACTGGAAGGTAAAACTCAGCCTTCATATTTAGCCGCGTTGTTTTTCCTCCAACAGGCTGCTGTAGTGATGAGTGCTCAGCTGAACATGCAGCTGCAGGAGGGCTGACAAACAGGATGATGAAAAACATTGCCAGAGAGTGACAATTGGAGGAAGTGTCTTGTTTGAGCATGCAGTGACCTCCTCAGTTCTTTCAACAATCCTGACAAGATCAGGGACAGCCCAACATAGGCAGGGCCACCAAGCCTTCATGTAACCTGTACAGTTAAAGAATGAAAACATTCTCAAGTCTCTCTATATTTTTTTAAGCATAACCTGAGCAGGTAGCACCATTTCCAGTGATAAAAGTGTAGTGTAAGGGCTGTGATTTGCCAGCATGGAAACTGCTCTGTGCTACCGTTGTGTTTTCCTCTTTGTTACAGTACAGTGGTCTCTGGAGTGACTTTGTGAGAGCAGCTGCTCATGCTGTCACTGAGGTAATTCACTTAGAATCAAGTAATGCAGATTGCTTTAATAAGAGAGCAGGAAGTCCAGAGCCAGCTTTTGATGACATCACCCTGGAGCTGAAAACTGGTTTTCTTGTTTCTGCTTCAGCTAGGTATCTAATAGACACCCCCAAGAATGGAAGTACCATGAATGAAATACTCTTTGGAGTAAAATAAACCTTTATTTAGAATAAACCAAACCAGGTTGGAAGAGACCTTCAAGATCATCGCATCCAACCCACCTAAACAACTAACCCATGGCACCAAGCACCCCATCAATCATAGAGGAGAGAAGATTTCTGATCTATTTGAAGGTGTCCCTGCTAATTACAGGGGGGAGTTGGACTAGATGACCTTTAAAAAGCCCTTTCAACCCAAACTACTCCATGTTTCTAATCTGGTATTGAAGAAGGAGTCAGGGAGCCTGGAGTTCAGTTGTTGCTATTTTGTTGTTGCCTCAAGTGAGTTGCATTTCTCCAGCTTTCACTTCCCCAACATAAACCCTGCTTGTACTTCCCAGATTTTCAGGAACACACTAAGCAGTGGCAGAGTCTGCAATGACTGGGCCATAGAAATATAGAGGAGGGAAGATCAGTATGCAGGGAGAAAAATACAGGGTTAGGTGACTCCTTGGGTTTTGCTAAACTCCCTGTGGGGGACACAGAGGAGGTGACAAGAGTGCCAGTGAAGCACCGAGGGTAGAAAGTGCAGCTAAAGATTATCCTCATATAGACACACAAATAAAATGTGATGAAAAGATTCAGGCTTATGAAGCTCATAGAAAAATTAATCAGGTAAAAGGTGATAAAAATGTGATATTTGTGGCTGCTGGCACAGCTACTCCATAAATAAACAAACCTGAAGTGGCATGCTTTGTGTGCTGCTTTATAGTGCAAGATCAAATTAATTCCAGTGGGAGGAGAGCCCTCTGGGATGAGTGGCTCGTTGTGATTTATACACCTACCTGAACACCTTCCAACCTCATAACTCCTGGAGAGATGGAGAGTTCCCAAGCATGCTGCAGGAACAGATTGGCTGACCAGTGTGAGGTGGCATTTATAACTCCTGTTAATGTGGTGTGATGGGATGGAGGTGAGTGAGAGTGATTTGTAATTAATACCTTGTTTATGAAATCTGGAAACATTTTAAGCTCCTGTTTCTTGAGGCAGATTAGCAGGAGTTGTAACTGATGCCTTGAAAGGCATCTGAAGGGTGAGTTTGTCCTACTCCCCTTGGAAAGAGCTGCAGGAGGGCAGCAGTGCTGTGTGGGATAACAACACCTCCCCTGCTGGAGCCAGTGCAGGGGAGGTCAATGAAGCTGGGGAAGGGCCTGGAGAATAATCTTATGGGGAGAGGCTGAGGGAGCTGGGACTCTTTTAGTTTGAAGAAGAGAAGGCTGAGGGAAGACTTCATTGTTCTCTGCAACTACCTGAAAGGATGTTGTAGAGAGGCTGGTGCTGGTCTCTTCTCCCAGGTAATTAGTGATGGAACAAGAGGGAATGGCCTCAGGCTATGATTGGGTAGGTTTAGACCAGATATTAGGAAGAAGTTTTTCCCAAGATTCAGGCATTGGAATGTGCTGCCCAGGGAGGTGATTGAGTCACCAACCCTGGATGTGTTTAGAGGTCGTTTGGATGTGGTGCTTGGGCATATGGTTTAGGGGTGAACCTTGTAGAGTAGGGTTCTGGGTTGGACTTGGTGATGCTGAGGGTCTTTTCCAACCTGACTGTGTCTGTGATTCTGTGAAACCATAGTCTGCAGGTACTATCCTGTCCAACAGGTGCCCTCCAGCTGTCTGACATGTCTCAGGATAACACCCTCCATGGCTACACACACAACTGGTTGATGGCCTCACCCCAAGTGCTGGGCTTCTGCTGACTGGGGGTGTATGAACTAGATGTGCATGGTCCATACTGATGGCACATGGGGTACTCAGTGCTGTAAGAGTGGCATGACTGTGATCCTATACATGCAGCACAGCAGGGAAGAAGGAGGTATAAAACTATGTCAAGGTGTGGAGGACAAAAAGCAAGCAGACTGGAAATAGTCTGCATTCTTTTCAGCTTTTCTCATCCCAGACTTTGGGGGTCATGTAGGATGTAGCAGCTGGATCTGTGGCAGTGTCTTGTGACAAAGAGGTGCTCTGCATGTACCCCCACAACAGACTTGCTGAGCTCCCACACTTGGCATTTGGTGCTGGATAGCTGCAGGGTGTGTGATAGATCTGCAAAACTCTACACTCCTGTGATTTAAACCCAGGGCAGAGCAAACTCATTGTCAAACGATTCTTCCCCAGGCTTTTTGTGCTGACAGCAAGAAACCTACCTCTGTGGTGAAAGGAAAGGGGCAACAAAGCCTGGTGCTCCATCTGAAGGAGCAGTTGTTACTCTGAACAATGCTCACTTAACACAACAGCCTGGATGTGTCCCATGGAGCCTTTTTAGCCACTAATGCAAAAATGCCAACAGGAATTATGGCTTTGAAAAGCAAAAGTGGGTGAATTGACCTTCCAGCATATTTGATCCATGTCTGCTTCACATAATGAACTTTAGTAGCTCAGCTCCATGCTCAGGAATGTTTCTGTCTTTGTCTTTTTTTTCTTAGGGGGGGAAAAAAGGAGATTTTGAATTAACAGCATCAGTTAATAGACAACTTTTTGTACTTGCCACATCCAAGCCAGGCTGTGCAATCAACAGGAAAGATAAGAAGGTCAAACAGGAAGAGCTGTGCTGGAGTCAGTTTTGAGCAGAGCTGAGGAGAGCACGGATCTGTCTGCTCCTTACCAGCATGTCAGAGAGAATCAGGCTTGGAAAAGGTAGGAGAAGTCCTGTGCTCTGTGTTTGCATGTCCATGTTTTGCTCTGCTTTAGGTGCTCCTGGCTGCTGTTTGACAGCGTGTTAGAGCTGCAGTCAGACAAGGGAAGTTTCAGTAGCTTTCAATGCTTTGCTGTGCCCACAGTGGAGTGGCAGGAAAATCTGCCAGTGTGACCTGTCAGGATGGGGAGAACCTGCTGGGAGTTGGTGAGCTGCTCTGTGCTCCCTGCTCGAGGGAGTGTTGTGTGAGCTGAGCTCTCCAGGAAGGAGAGCATTCCTTGTGGTGTGCTCCTCTGCATGAGTTGCCACAAGCCAAATTCTGTCACACCTAGCACTCAGAACAGAGTGCTGAGATTCACAGATGCCTTTGGTAGTTCTCTGACAGTGATCTGACTTTTTAAACCTCCCCTAGAGTTTATGCTTATTTCAAATCAGCTGCTCTGAAAGTGTGAAGCTTAGCTGACAGTTTTCTGTATCTGAAGTTGGAAATTTTGGACCTAGGGTGCTTTCAGAGCTGGAGTGCAGGTGGCAAGCATGTTTCAGTGCTGCTAAGGTATGAAGGAAATTAATCAGAAGACATGTTAAAGGAATCTATTGCATCTTGATTGGTGAGGTGCTTTTGTTTGTAGACTAGCTGTGGACAATGCAACTGCTTGCAACAGTTTACTAAGAATTAACTAACCTGAGGTTTCTTCAGTGATAAAGGAGTCAAGCTTCCTTTCTGGAGAGGACTCACATTCCTAGGTCTGTTTACCTGGATTACAGATTTGCTTTCCTGTTACATGGCAGCAGGGGAGGGAAGTGGGAAGTGTTGCCTATACTCTACATAGTATGGAGTTGCTTTACAAAAATTTGTGTCAGTGACTGAATTTCACAGAGCTCAAGGCTGTGATTTACTTTCTCTGAGGACAAAGTCCACAATGGTCTTGGCTGTGAGATGTTTGCAGCCTAATACAGATGTGAAACGTGTGAGCTGAAACTGGGGAGGAGGGGAGAGCTATGCTAGCATCAGCTTGGGAAAACGACCCAGATAAACCTCATGGTGAAGTGCTGTGACATGTGAGATGCACAGGAGATGAAACAGAGCAGATCAAGGGCATGAACAGTGTTGAATGTCCTTTAGATGAAGGCAATGAAGACTTCACTGCCTGGTCTGGAGCCTTGGAGGAATGCAGTGCACAGCATGAGATAAATGAAAATTTGAGGGGTGCCAGAGTTCTGTTGTCTCAGGTTTGGAAGAACCTGGAGACTTCAAATTCAGAGTTGTCCATGATCCACCGGGGGCTCAGCTGAGATGAGGGCAGAAACAAGCAGTAGCTGGTGCTCATCTTCTTTGGGTGAGATAAGAATTGATGCATAGAGGAGCAAGGGCATTAACCTTGGACCATCCAGGAGGTTTCCAGTATGTATGGACAGCCCTGGCTACTTCTCCAGCACTTCTACCATTCCTGTATGATCACAAATAATCTTTGCCTTGATTTCCATATCTGTAAAACATCAACAACTGGTGACTTGAAACCAGTCACTAGTAAGTTGTCCTGAGCCTCCCAGAGGGAAGATGATGAATATTTTACTGAAGGGTTTAGGCAACTAGTTAAAACAGAGGCCACTAGTGTGTGGGGGATCCTGTTCTCATATTCAGAAACACAGCTTTAAGGAGACAGAAGCTGTTCAGTGGATGTTGCTAACTTCCTCCCTCAGCTCCCTGTAAATGGGAGGCAGTTGGTGGGAGAGAAAGCATTCCTGCTGTCCACAACTCTGAAAACAGCAAAAGGTGCTGTTGGGGGATGCCTCAATCTGCATAGCAAGGGGAAGTGGAAAATATCAGCTATGTTTTCCCTTCCAGTTAGCTGTTTTCAAAAGAGAGATAGAAGCACTCAGTGCAGAGGAAGCAGCAACAGAGGGGAAAAGCATGATAAGGGAATTGTTCAGTTTAGCTTGCAGCAGGGGAAAAGTGTCTTATTTTCACCTTGTGTCCAACAGCTGCTGAGTGCAGACCTGTCCAGCCTGCTGTGCTCTGTGAGAAAGGAGGGGGCAGGGGGACAGATCTGAGCCTCACAGGTGCTGCCAACGGCTCTGTGCAGGGCAGTGTCCAGTGAGCTGAGGTGGTGGGGAGGGATGACACCAATGAGGCCAGTGTTTGTTCTCAGTACTTATGCAGAGCCATGTGGGCTGACATTTGACAGCTAAAGCAAACACAAAGGACAGGAGAGCATAACTGTCAGAAATGGGCTTGAGGTTTGAATTTTCACTTGATGTACCTCAGAGCTCACACAGAGTTATCCAAATAGTTCTACGTGATTGCCTTGGTGGTCTGTTTTGATTTGATCTGTTTTGGAATGACCTCCTTGGAGGACGTGTGTTCCTCACAGATGAAACTTGTATCCACCTGGAGGAAGAATTGAAATTATCCCTTTGTGCCAACTGGGATATGGAATCTTTCAGATCCTTCATGCAGAGAGCACTTTTGCTTTTCTTTCACTCACTCTGATGTTGGTGTGTTTATTTCCCCCCCAACATTGGTTCAGGTTCTGGGATACCATGGTTGAATCCTCTTGACTAGATCATATCCATTTTGATTCATTCAGGCATCCTATCTGCTCTTGAGATTTAAAGGCTCGTTCACAACCCTGTTTATATGTTGCCCTTATCAGGGTGCACTGATACTGAAGACAAGAAAAGCTGTGTGGTGTAGCAGACACGCTGGAGGGAAGGGAGGCCATCCAGAGGGACCTGGACAGGCTGGAGAGGTGGGCACAAGCCAACCTCATGAAGTTCAATAAGAGCAAGTGCAGGGTCCTGCATCTGGGTCGAGGCAATCCCAGGCACAAATCCAGGCTGGGCAGGGACTGGCTGGAAAGTAGCACTGAGGAGAGAGACTTGGGGGTGCTGGTGGACAAAAAGCTCAACAGGAGCTCTCAGTGTGCACTTGCAGCCCGCAAAGCCAATCAGATCCTGGGCTGCATCAGGAGAAGTGTGGCCAGCAGGTCGAGGGAGGTGATCCTCCCCCTCTACTCAGCCCTGGTGAGACCCCACCTGGAGTACTGTGTCCAGTTCTGGAGCCCCTATTACAAGAGGGATGTGGAGGTGCTGGAATGTGTCCAGAGAAGGGCCACAAGGATGATCAGAGGGCTGGAGCACCTCTCCTATGAGGACAGACGAAAGGAGTTGGGGCTGTTCAGTCTGCAGAAGAGAAGGCTCTGAGGTGACCTAATTGTGGCCTTCCAGTATCTGAAGGGGGCTACAGGAAGGCTGGGGAGGGACTGCTCAGGATCTCAGGTAGTGATAGGACTAGGGGGAATGGAATGAAGCTGGAGGTGGGGAGATTCAGGCTGGATGTGAGGAGGAAGTTCTTCCCCATGAGAGTGGTGAAACCCTGGAATGGGTTGTCCAGGGAGGTGGTGGAGGCCCCGTCCCTGGAGGTGTTTAAGGCCAGACTGGATGAGGCTCTGGCCAGCCTGATCTAGTGTGGGGTGTCCCTGCCCATGGCAGGGGGCTTGGAACTAGATGATCCTTGTGGTCCCTTCCAACCCTGAATGAAACTATGAAACTAATATCTTTTCTCTAACTCAACTGAACTCTAAGATTTCAAGTCCCAGTGTATTCTTTCCCCCCCTACATTTTGTTGAGGGTGGATATTTCTGCTTGTAAATAGCTGATGGGGAGGGAAAATAAAACTAACATTCCAAACACTGAATTTCCTTCCTGGAATGAAAGATAATCCTGATCTAAAACTAACCACTGGCTTTGGAGTCATGGAACAATGGGCAACAACTTGGAACAATGCAATTAAAATAGCCACCTGTGGAATTAAAATAGCCTTAATATCACAATATTTGTGTCCCAGTCAACAAGAGGTTCCACTATTTGGAAAATATAGAATCAGAGAATAGAATCATAGAATCAATAAGGTTGGAAGAGACCTCAAAGATCATCAAGTCCAACCTGTCACCCAACACCTCATGACTACTAGATCATGGCATCAAGTGCCACATCCAGTCCCCTCTTGAACACCTCAGGGATGGTGACTCCACCACCTCCCTGGGCAGCACATTCCAATGGTTAACAACTCTCTCTGTGAAGAACTTTCTCCTCACCTCCAGCCTAAACCTCCCCTGGTGCAGCTTGAGACTGTGTCCTCTTGTTCTGGTGCTGGTTGCCTGGGACAAGAGACCAACCCCCACCTGGCTACAACCTCCCTTCAGGTAGTTGTAGAGAGCAATGAGGTCTCCCCTGAGCCTCCTCTTCTCCAGGCTAAACAATCCCAGCTCCCATATACACACACACACACATGCAGAAGTGTTTAATTCTTGAGTGTGAAAGGGACCATGTTTCCTGGCACAGTACTGGGTGCAGCAGGGTGGGAGCTGCTTGCAATGCTTGAAGGAAAAGATCAGCTGCATAAATGGAAAAGCACATCCCCTGCAAAGTGAGTTTGGGCTCTGGCAGGTTTGTGTTTGTAGTCATTCATAACTAGGTCATCAAGCCTGATAGGCACTTCTTCAGGAAAGTTAGGGAGAGAAAGTGAGATCAAAACAACCAGGCTAATGACATGCATTAGTGGAAATACTCTGTTCTGAGGGAAGGCATGAAAATTGCCTGTTTGAGTTGCTGTCTGGGCTTCACAGGTTTATGTGAACTCATGCACAGAACTTTATATGGAGAACTGCAATGCTACAGCAGAAAACATCTCTTGAAAATCAGCCTCACCACTCTGCCTGGCACTTTTGAATGACTGGCAAAATGGGACAATGAGGACGTTAACCCAACATCCAGCCTAGATTTCTTCACACTTCACTAATTAATGTACTTGAGGTACAAATGGTTAAGGTCTAATTCCCAGAGTTGGTCAGACCACCTCCCAGCATACCTCCTTTTAGTCCTTTATATATTTGCTTAATTTCTGTCTATGTAGGCTACTGCTCACTCAAGTTTTCCATGGTCTAAAGGCCTCAGTGACTGCACAGCAGAGTAGGAAAGCTGAGCAGACATCACTGCCTTGTCCCATGTACCTGGCTACCATGGTGGACAGCTGGGAGCTGTTGTGCAGTTCATGTTGGAGCTGTTTGCTCAGATTTGGGGTTCTGTGACATGAAGCTTGGAGGGCAGGAAGTGCTGGCAGACATGTATGTGAAGGCACAAGCCAGAACAATCTGCTTTGAGATACTCCATTGCATGGTGAACAGAGAAGGCAGAGATTTCCTGCCCAGTGTGAAAGCAGATCATAAAGGGCTACTAGGTGACCAGGCACTGAGGTTTTGGCAGAGTATAAGTAATCTATCAACAGCTTCAATTTGAACCAATTTCTGCTGGAAAACAGCAGAGAGGACATGTCAGGAAGATCACAAGTGTGTATGCTGATAGCACATGCAGCTGAGCACGGCTGGATTAAGCACAGAGGAATCTGGGTAAATCCAAATGGTGGGACCAAAGCCAAATCTATCCTCTGGGTTTATGAAACCAATTAGAGGCCTGTGAGAACCCACTGAGGAAGGGGCTCTAAATATCAGTGGGGCATGTGCTGCCTGCTTGAGCTATGTCCTTTGTGGGTGCATTGGCTGGTGTGATCTGGCTGTGTTGTTCTGAAGCTGAACTAGCTTGTGCCCAAGAAATAAGATTGCAGAAAGTCTCACATCCGTGACTGTAGATGGAGCACTGAAGCTTGCAGCTGCTTCTGCTCTACTTTCATTTCTATCCCTCCCCCCCCCCTTTTTCTCCCTGCTGATGTTCATCCCAGTACTGATATTCCTGCAAGAATCTGCCTCTAGCTTCAGCAGCTCACTCTTCTGCTTTACTGCAAAGAAATCTCTGGATCCTGATGTCTGTCATCCTGCACTGTGGTTCCTGCAGAGGATTCATTCTTCAGCTGAGCTTAAAATCCTTCCTGCTTGTTTGAATTAATCATGTAGCACCCATTCCATCCTTACCACCCTTACTGAATGATGCTGTTCCCCTGCACTGCCTCTTCTAAATGTGAGCGATGCTGTCCCTCGGAGGCTTTGCAATAAAGCTGGCCAGGAATGAATGACTGGAGGGCACAAGCAGATTTCACTTCAGGCCTTGGATTGCTGCTCTTTGTCAAATCTATTGCTTTGTTGCTAAAGCAAGGAGGCCACTGGATTGCAGGAGCTTTTTTCTGGGATCATAGAATGGCTGAGGTTAGGAGAGGTCTTAGATGAATTTGGGTGTTGCACAACAATCCCACTGAGGGAAATCTAAAGCAAATACCTTCATGTGTACTGCAATTACAGGCAACTTCTGTAGGGTAAGGACAGCTCTCCAACATGTGAATGCATTTGGACACTTCTTCAAAATACTGATTTCTTTCTTGGCCTCTTAAACTTTTTCTTTCCACCCCTCTCCTCAGATTGTTGATAATGTTAATTGAATCGCTGTAAGGAATTTGATCATGGAGAGCGTGGCAGCAGCAGGCAGCACACCCGTGCTCGACCTTAACACCGTCCCTGGTCTAGAGGGAAATCAGGAGAGGAACTTGGAGAGGAAAGAAATGAAGCAGGAAAGGTGCAAGGCTGAGCAGGCACCTGTGGAGGCTGATGCTGCTATCAGCACTGTCATGGATGGAGTTGGGATGGACATGCTGCAAGAGGAAATGGGTAAGACATTGATCAATACATGCTGGTCACTTGGCACTGGGCTTCTCTTTGCACTTAAATTACTGTGCTCTTCAGCTGTCATTTTGGGGATTTCAGCTGAGCTTTGGGGGGTTTTGTGTGTGTGGGGTTTGTTTTGGTTTTAAATACATCTACAACTGTTAAATGCAACACAACAAGCAGTTGTATCTCCTCTGTGACAATGCTGCATAGGTTGGGCTCTTAATTGAAATTCACTTTTGGCAGACAAGAGTAGAATCACTTGGGTTGGAAAAGACCTTTAAGCTCATCCAGTCTAACTACTCTCTAACTGCCGCTAAACCATGTCCCTCAGCACCACATCTCTGCCTCTTTGAAACACCTCCAGGGATGGGGATTCAACCACCTCCCTGGGCAGGCTGTTCCAGTGTTTGAGAATCCTTTCAGTCAGGAAGCTTCTTCTAATGTCCAATTTAAACCTCTGCTGGTGCCGTTTGAGGCCATTTCCTCTGGCCCTACCATTTCTTACTAGGGAGAAGAGACAAATACCCACCTAGCTCCAACATAGTTTCAGAGAGTTGTAGAGAGTAAGCAGGTCTTCCCTCAGCCTCCTTTTCTCCAGACTACACAACCCCAGTTAAAATATTTCCTGTTGGGTATCTGTGTTTCAGTAAATAACTTTCAAGGACAGTCCATATTTGGTACTATCGAAATAGCTGCACTGGCAAGCTCCCACACCAAAGTCACACTGATTATCTTTACCAGCTGTCAAATGATGACCAAAGCAATTAATAAGATGTCAAAGTTTTGATGTTTGCTCTGTTTGTAGAATAGAATAGAATTAACCAGGTTGGAAAAGACCTTTGAGATCATTGAGTCCAACCTATCACCCAAGACCATCTGATCAACTAAACCATGGCACCAAGTGCCTCATCCAGTCTCTTCCTAAACACCTCCAGTGATGGTGACTCCACCACCTTCCCTGGGCAGCACATTCCAATGGCCAATCTCTCTCTGTGTGAGAACTTCTTCCTCACATCCAGCCTAAACCTCCCCTGGTGCAGCTTGAGACTGTGTCCTCTTGTTCTGGTGCTGGTTGCCTGGGAGAAGAGACCAACCCCCTCCTGGCTACAACCTCCCTTCAGGTAGTTGTAGAGAGCAAGAAGGTTTCCCCTGAGCCTCCTTTTCTCCAGACTCAGCAACCCCAGCTCCTTCAGCCTCTCCTCATAGGGCTTATGTTCCAAACCCCTCCCCAACTTTGTTGCCCTTCTCTGGTACTTCTGACTGAAACAAAGGAAAAGCAGAACTACAACTGAGTGAGGTCCTAGAAGCTGTGGGGAGCTGAAATGGGAATTGTTCCTTACATACAGCCAGGCTACACCTCAGCCAGCTTGCTGTCACATTTCTGTTTCAAAAACAAATATTGTTGAGTCCAGACTAAAATCAAACAAACCTCAGAGGGTCTTTGTCAGCCCTGTCAAACACGCAACCAAAACACAACAAACCCCAAAGTGTTTGGAAATGGCAATTTCTAGCACACACTAATAATTGGCCTTAAAGATGATGTTTTTATTGCTTAATGTCTTTCCTCTGAAGTAGGAAAATTCTGTTTCTGTATCCTCCCTTATTTGCATGACTTTGTTCGTGCAACATCAATAGAGGCACTCAAGGGGAAGGTGCAGAAGGCTGAGGAAATTACCATGCTCTACTCTGCTACAGGGTTTTCTTTAGAAGCAGATCTGCAGAGGAAAATGTTTTAGGATACATGGGGGAGAAAAAAAAAGAAGTTTTCCTCTTAAAAATTAAAGATCTGTTTCTCCCACTTTCATTCTTAGCAGTATCAGGCCTTGTCTTCATTGGGTTTTGCCAAGGGAGCCTGGAGAAAACATTGGAATTGGTTGGAGTGGGTGTTTTCTTCAGCGTGAAAATGTGTCATTCCAAAAGGACTGGAAGAAATATGGGTCAAAACCAGGGGAAAAAGTAGATTGCTGTTAGCATAACTTAGACTTTGTCTTCTCTTTCTGAAACTTCAAACCAGTTGTTTTCACATGGTCCTAAGTGTGAAGCTTGTAACAGATAGAATTCTTTTGCCCTGTGTATGAATTAGTATCACTAAGGCTGGAAGAGACCTCGAGAATCATCAAGTCCAACCTGTCACCACAGACCTCATGACTAGACCACAGCACCAAGTGCCATGTCCAATCCCCTCTTGAACACCTCCAGGGATGGTGACTCCACCACCTCCCTGGGCAGCACATTCCAATGGTCAACAACTCCTTCTGGGAAGAACCTTCTCCTCACCTCAAGCTTAAACTTCCCTGGCACAGCTTGGGACTATGTCCTCTTGTTCTGGTGCTGGTTGCCTGGGAGGAGAGACCAACCCCTTCCTGGCTACAACCACCTTTTAGGTAGTTGTAGAGTAGCAGACCCTCAAATCACTGCCTGTTTCTAATCACTGCCAGTTTATTCTATTGAACCCCAGTGGAGGCCACTTTTTAGTACAGGTGCAAAGGATGATGAAATGAATCCTACATCTTTCTCCCTACCACATGGGGCTTCAGTTTCCTGAAGCTTCCATCTTGAAGCTTCACATCAAAGTGATGAAATGGAGATTTAACTTCCCCCTTCAGCAGGACAGATATGACCTACAGATACTGTCTGTGGGGTTTGGAAACCATATAGCAGGAAGGGGGAAGAAGGTAGTCATTTTCTTTCAGTAATTATCCATTACATCAAATGCTTTTGGAAGTGTGAGGAGTTGGGGGTGGGTTACTTTTTTTTCCCCCAGTGTGATTTATAAGGACTCAAAAAATGCACTTAACCATCCATTTCATCTCTCATAACAGAGTGTTCAGAAAGTGAGAAATGCATGAATGGCAGCTCAAGGACCCCTACCAACCAAGCAGAGAATTTTCCAACTGGTAAGACATTTTCTTTCCATGTTGTTCTAGAAATAGAACAGTTTTAAGTGAGACAAACACACAACAGACTTGCAGTCATCACTCCTGTATGCTTCAGGATGTACTGTGTGACAGCATGTGATGGACATGTGCTTCGTGTCCAACTTCTACAGAACATTTGTTGAGAACTTCTCATGAAGGAAAAACTGCTACTAAAGCCTCAAACTAGATCATGATATGGGGAATAGATCATGATATGGGGAATAGATCATAATGGCTGCAGAAAAGGCAACTCAAAGTTCAGTGCTTAATTTACAGATGGGTCTTGATTCTTCAAATGTCTTTAAGTTTGTGGCCTTTCCAAGTCTGTTGGGTTTGGTTTAGGTTGATTTCTTTGGTTTGTGTTACTGCTCTTTGTTTGTTTGGTTTTTTGGTTGGTTGGGTTTTATCTTCCTTTTCCCTCTTTTTGATGCTGTGTTTTCAATGAAGTTGCAATTGAGTGAAGGTCTTCATTCTCTTCTGGAGTCCTCGTGGCCTGGCTTGGGGAACATTCCCCTTCTCTTACTTAAAACCAACACTGGGTGTGCTCTGCCTTCTGACCTGACAGATGGTGTCCCTTGGGGACATGTATATGGCTCAGGCTGGAGAAGGGAAGGCTTTGGGGAGACCTAACAGGGGCCTACAGGAATGATGGAGTCAGACTGCATCCAAAAGCCTGTGGTGCTAGGATGAGGGGCAATGTCCTCAAACTAGAGAAGAGCAGATTTAGATTAGATGTTAGGAACAAGCTTTGCACCATGAGGGTAGTGGAATATGGGAACAGGTTGCCTGAGGAGGTGGTTGAGGCCCCATCCCTGGAGATATTCATGGTCAGGTTGGACAGGGCTCTGGGCAACCTGATCTAGTGGAGGAAGTCCCTGCTGACTGCAGAGGTGGTTGAACCAGATGAGCTTTGGAGGTCCCCTTCCAACCCAGACCACTCTGTGATTCTATGATCTCCTTCTCCAGATATCTCCTTGAAGTTATTGATGGTAAGACGAAGGAGTGGATGTCCTGATCCCAGACTGCAGAGGCAGCTCAGAGGGCAGCTCCGTCTCCTGGAGAACGACAGCAGGGAGGTGATTGCAGTTTTCAGTGTAAGTCAAAGGCCTGGGAGCTGTTTCACTTGTTCAGAGAATTCACCCCTGTGCATCTGAAACAGTCTGTGAGATACTGGAATCCTCTTTCCATCTATGTGCTATTTGCTTGAATTGGAGTGACCAGAGGTTCTTGTGACCCAAAGCCATCTAGAGACATGGAAACAGTGAAGCACTGAAAGGATGTACCACCAGCTGGCCTTCTTTATTTTACAGCAAATTAAAGGAGACATCTTACATGAAATAAAACACTGAGTAAGGCACTGAAGGGTTTTGGTTTGAAAACATTCTGCTTTCAATTTGCACCAAAGGGAATGATGAGTTTCTGATTGCTTTTTACATTTGCCCTCATTGATTCTTCACTTCAGTTTCCAGTCACTTGGAGTCATTTAGCATCCAACTTAGTCAAGGAGCCCCCTGCCAAAGAGGAAGTCTGAAGGAGAACAGTATAAATATTGGACTTCCTAAGGCTAGGTGCTCAGAGCCTTAAATAGCACATAAGAGGCTTGGCCAGTTTTTATTGCTGTCTTTGTATATAGGAAACTTGTCAATGAGGTTTGCTCCAAATACAACTTACTCTCCCTCTCCCCCCTGATGAAAAAGCAGGATGACACTATTTGACCTTTGATGTTCCTTTTTTTGTCTGAGCCACAAGTTCCAGCCTCCTTCAGAAGCAGGCCAAATGCTGAAACCCTAATTAGTTGTGACTTTAAATGTCCTGGGAGCATGTGTTTCTGCATGATTTTTCCTTCCATGTGTTTTGAACTCTCCATCAGCAGCCTGCTGATCTGTGGCTGTGTAAAGTCTGCACTCCTACTGCCCTGCTTTGGATGGACAGAGGGATCAGGAGGAGATGGAAGCCAGCAGGCAAATAGACAAGATTTGTAGCCTGATTGGGAAAAGAGCTTTGGAGGAAGCTGGATTCATACTCAGAAGTTTCCTTAGAATGCTGTTTTGATATTCAGCAGTGCAGAAAGCCCTTGAGGCTGAGATATTTTAGTGTCTTGGCAACTTATTACGAGATTTCAGGGTCTCGTTAATATTTAATCTAGTGTAGAAAGAGGCATGCAGGAGATCAGAGCATTGATCCTGGGGAAGAACATGCCTGGTGAAGAGGCTTCACTTGGTCTTTTGCTTTTCCAAAAGGAATTGCTATTTTAAGCTGTTCAAGCTGTAGGAAGTTGAATTTAGAATCCTGAATGTGGTTGTGTTGTTTAACCCTTTTCAATATGTAGCATTTTAGCCTCAGTGTTGCCTGTGAGAAACTGGGCTCAGGTCTAGTACTCCTCTAATCAAAATGTTGCTTTCTTTGTAGGAGCTGTCTGCCAGGCTGCTGTCTATTCACAGTGACCAAGACCTAATAGTGGTGACATTTAAAACTTTTGAAGAAATCTGGAAGTTTCTCACCTACCACTCCCTAGGTAAAGCTGTTTCACCATCCCCCAGCTCAATGAGCTTTCCTTCTTCCCCTGCACTGTAACTTCTGATTGACTGGGAACTTGTCCAACAGGCTGTTGAGACTCTTTATATTAACCCCTAACAGCAGTGTATGATATTCCTGGACTAGGTACTAGTGATAGGGCTGGAGAGACCTTCCAACCTCCAGGGGAACCTGCCTTTGTCCCAAAGCAGATAGACAAAACCTTCCAGCAATGATAGTTGTTAAGTCAGGTACTCCAAAATCAGATCTTTAAGCAGTCCATTCCAAGCCACATGGTGTAGTCCTAAAGTCTAACCTGTGCTGCAACTTCTCTGGTTTTACAACTTTATTTCTGCTCACTGCAGACTTGCTGAGGCTATTCCTTGTTCTTTGCACCGTGCCAACACCTGGTTGGAGGCTTCTAAGCCAACTCTCCACTCAGTGTTGTTTTCATGAGGAAAATCTGCCCTCAGTCCTTCTTCACAGACTGTTTTTAGACTTCTGATCATACTTCCCACTGGAGTCCTCTGGTTATTCCAGACCTTTCCTGACAAGTAGTGAACATTTGAATCAGATCTTTTGTCTCCATTTTGTTCACCTCATTTTTATTACTTTCTTGTGTGGAGGGAGAGCTTGTGTGCATTGTTATTGGAAGTGTCTGTTCCCATCAGACCAATTTGAGAGAGAGACTTTCAGCTTTAATTTCATGCTGTCCATTTACTTGCAATTCTGTAATATCTTTTCTCAATGTTCCTTAGAGTAAACCCACTGTTGCAGTCCAGTTTTGAAAGGAAAGCACAAGAAGGTGGATTGTCCTTTTAAGCAAGGTTGTGGCTAGCAGGGAATTGATTCAACATCTTCCAAACAGCAGAGCAGCACTTCACTCATCTGCCCACATTTCCTCTTCATCACAGCTTTCTGACCAAAGGATTTTCTAATGCATTAATTTTGGCCCTTTAAGTAATAATGATCTATCTATATCATGCTGACTAGGATGCACCAATCCAGATCTCCCTGTGACTATCACACAGCTTTGAAAGCTCCAGACCCTAGTGCAAGGTGTCTCAGTTTCCAAGACCAAGCATCCTTTTCCTCAGATTTACATGACTTGGTAAAGCTGGAGCATCTTTGTCCCAAGGAAGTTCCAGGAACCTGTTAGTCAGGCACAGGACCTGCAGAAACCAGCACAGCTGAAGCAGGCAGCAGACACTTACAAAGAGATTATTTTCTGAGGTTATTTCCAGCCATCTGTTGTTAAGTGGTGCTGAGCACCTGTTTCTCAGAGCTTGCTAGTGATTGCCTCTTTCAGACAGAGCTGAATTATGGGGGACTCTCAGCAGGGGAGGACATGGTCTGCCTCTCTTTTTCAGGCACAGAAGAGTTGTGCACCTTTTAGGTGTAGTTTGAGAGCTAAGCATCAGAACTAGCTGCAGGGCATGTGACTTCTTGGCTGGAATTTTGCCAGTACTGTGTAGCTGTTGTGGGTTCAGCAGTAATGGAGTTCTCCAAATGCTGACCCCCAGTCCCTGCCTTTCTGAATGGTTGTTTTCTTATATGTTAATGTAAAACTGCAAAGAGAAAAACAAATGGATTTTTAGGGTTTGTTTTTTGTCTTCTAGGTTTTGTAAATCATTGCATGGAAAATCTATTTCTAGATCAATCCTTCTGGCTCTCTTCTCAAGAGGAGGAAGAAGCAGGCATTGAAGTCTGTATCAATGAAAAATCATTAGATTTGATGTACAGAAGCCTGCTAGCACAGGAAGGTAAGGAAGAGGGTACACGCTGAGGCTGAATACAGACAAGCATCTTTCTCTCAAGTCCCAAGATCTAATATTAAGAGCTATTCAAATCCTTACTGAAGCTGACATTTGTATCTGTCCACTTCAAACCCACCAGAAAGAAGAGCACCAAACCCAGACTGGGTTCAACAGGATCACAGGGGGATTAGAGAAATTTATGTGCAACTGGTGCCTAAAGGGATCTCAGAAGGATTCGGGCAGGATGCGTATTCCAACTTGCTTAACATAATTGTGGGGCCTGGAGATGCACAGGAGAGGGGCTGCAGATAGCTGCCAGGCTCCTAAGAGGCTTCTCCTAAGTGGCATTACCTGCTGCCACCATTAGGGACAATGATGGAATGGAAGGGTTGGTTGCTCCTTACCGCAACAGGAACATGGAGAATATTGCAGCAGCAGAAGGTTCTGCACTTCATTGGACATGTCTACTCCACTCTAGTGAGACCCCACCTGGAGTACTGTCTAGTTTTGGAGCCCCTATTACAGGAAGGATCTGGAGGTGCTGGAAGGTGTCCAGAGAAGGGCCATGAGGATGAGCAGAGGGCTGGAGCTGCTCTGCTATGAGGACTGAGAGAATTTGGGCTATTCAGTCTGGAGAAGAGAAGGCTCCAAGGAGACCTTATTGTGGCCTTCCAGTATCTGAAGGGGGCTACAAGAAAGCTGGGGAGGGACTTTTGAGGGTGACTAGGGAGAATGGAACAAAACTAGAAATGGGTAGATTCAGATTGGATGTTAGGAAGAAGTCCTTCCCCAGGAGGGTGGTGGTGAGACACTGGCACAGGGTGCCCAGGAAGGTGGTGGAAGCCTCATCCCTGGAGATTTTTGCAGCCAGGCTGGATGTGGCTGTGAGCAACCTGATCTAGTGTGAGGTGTCCCTGGCCATGGCAGGGAGCTTGGAACTGGATGATCCTCGAGGTCCCTTCCAACCCTAACAATTCTATGATCTCAGCTCTACATTTATTTTACTGTATTTTTTTCACTGGAAGCGAAACTAGGCAGACAAGTATGAACAGCTGAAAGTCTTGATTTCCAGTTTCCAGCTGAACATTGCTTTGATGCTCTTGAAGGCAGTTTTACAGCTTGTGTGACACTAAAACATCACAGAAGATCACACCTGCTTCACTGCTTTCCTTTCAGGGGCATTTTTTGTGGTAGGTCCTGACAACCTGATAAGAAAGGTGATGGCTACGGACAATGAAATAAACACTTCTGAGCCTGGAGCTTTCACTGAATGTGTGACAGGTGGATCTGTGGATGGTGACACAGCTGTGCTGTCTAATGCTTCTCTGGAGCCACTGATCCCTTTTCATCAGTAGGTACCTGACTCTAGCTACTTCTTTCACATGCATCTGTTCCACATGTACACAAAGGCATGTAGTGACAGGACCTGGGGTGATGGCTTCTGTTCTGGTAACACCCTACAGTTGTAACATGTTGTAAATCCATGATTCTGATAGTGGAGAATAAGCCCTGTGAGGAGAGGCTGAGGGAGCTGGAGTTGCTTAGCCTGGAGGAGGCTCAGGGCAGACCTTATTGCACTCTACAACTACCTGAAGGGAAGTTGTACACAGAAGGGGGCTGGTCTCTTCTCCCAGGCAACCAGCACCAGAACAAGAGGACACAGTCTCAAGCTGCACCAGAGTGAGGTTTAGGCTGGAGGTTAGGAAGCTCTTCATAGAGAGAGTGATTGCCCATTGGAATGGGCTGCCCAGGGAGGTGGTGGAGTTGCCTTCACTTGGGGGTGTTTAGGAGGAGTCTTGATGGGGTGCTTGGTGCCATGGTTTAGTCGATTAGATGGTGTTGGGTGATAGGTTGGACTCGATCCCAAAGGTCTCTTCTGACCTGTTTTTTCTATTCTAATATCAGTGTGTTTCAAATCGCTGAGTTCAAACTGGAAGCAGATAGATATAGATCAGACAGGAGGAAATTCTTCCCCTTGAGGGTGGTGAGGCACTGGAGCAGGTTGTCCAGAGAAGTTGTGGAGGCTCTAAGCCTGGCAGCATTCAAAGGCAGGTTGGATAAGGCCTTGAGCATCCTGATCTCATAGGAGGTGTCCCTGCCCACAGCAAGGGAGTTGGAACTAGATGGTCTTTAAGGTCCCTTCCAACCCAAACCATTTTGTGATTCAATGTCTGTTTAGAAATAAGTGCTTGTAAATGGTAGGTTATTATGGGTCATCCATCTGCCATTAGTCCTGAGGACAAAACCTCTATTTCCATCCATACCACACAACTGAAATTAGTTTGCATGGTCTGGATCTTCAGTTAGATAGTGCTTCCTCTTTCTTTTTTTCCCCTGAGTCTGAAATCTATTAACATTTCTAGAAATAACAAAGTTAGAATTGTTGTTTTTTGAGATAGAAACATACAATTGGAACATAGCCATTGGAATGTGCTGCCCAGGGAGGTGCTTGAGTCACCATCCCTGGAGGTGTTTGAGAGGGGACTGGATGTGGTACTTGGTGCCATAGTTTAGTCATGAGGTCTGTGGTGACAGGTTGGACTTGATGATCTTTGAGGTCTCTTCCAGCCTTGGTGATTGTGTAATTGCTTTGGTTGGAGAAGATCCCTGTGATCACGGAGTCCAACCATCAACTCAACACCACCACAGCCGTGCTTGGAAATAGTAAGAAGTGAGAGGTTTGGAAATGTGGATAACAGGTCAGCAGTGTCTTCACTCAACACTGATAAGAGGAGCCACCCATAACCTTAGTGTAGTTTGTTCCAGTTTAATTTCCAAGCTCATAATTGCTATAAAGTCAAAGGCTGTGCCAGGGGAGGTTTAGGTTGGATGTTAGGAAGAAGTTCTATACAGAGAGAGTGATTGCCCATTGGAATGGGCTGCCCAGGGAGGTGGTGGAGTCACCATCATTGGAGGTGTTCAGGAGGAGACTTGATGGGGTGCTAGGTGCCATGGGTTAGTTGCTTAGGTGGGTTGGATTGGTTGATGGGTTGGACACAATTTTGAAGGTTTCTTCCAACCTGGTTTATTCTATGGACTTATCAATGAAGTCACTTCAGGAATCACCAGAAAAATCACTCACTTGGGGGGTTCTTGGTAGTTAAAAAGCTGGACTCTTTCTGTTGCCCTTGAGCGAAGTGAAAGAGCATGGCTTTCTCTGGCTTGGGTGCCTGAAGTAACACTTCTTTTACTGCTGCTGCATCTCAAAAGAGATGTCTGAAATGTAAGGACAGTGCTGAAACTGAAGAAGGGATGTCTGGTAAATGGATTTAAACTATCACTGTAGTTGTCATAACAGTGAGGGTTTTTTTTATACCCTAACTGCAATTCCTTTTACTACTTTCAGATGGTTTCTTAAAGCATATTCTAACCCTGCTGATTTTACATACAAGACTGCATCTGAATCCATCAAGAAAGTTGGTAAGAAACTTTTGCCATTCTAATTGCTCAATCCAAAGTGGTGAGGTTTGGATGCTTCAAGTCTTGCTGCTTTGGACCTGCAAGTCATGGGTTCCCTGAATGTCTTTTGTTAACCTTGTTTCCTGCTGAGCTGCTGTAAGCCTATTTGTACTGTTAAATGATATTTGTAGGTAAAGTAATGTATCTCCTTAATACACAGCAATGGGATCCTGTCTGGCTGTGATGAATTATGAAAGCACTGTGTCAGAAGAGCTGAGTTTCCAGGGAGGGGACAAAATTGAGATCCTTGGCTACTTCATTGAATGCATGGAATGGTTTCTTGGAAGGCATGTGTCTACTGGCCAAACAGGTTTTGTAAAGACAGGTCATGTTAAGCTGGACTTACCTAGAAATGAGTAAGTGATATTCATTTAACTTCAGAGAATTAAGCTCTTCAGCTTGAAAATGTTGAATTCAGGTTTGGTTGGGATATTTTGTTGTTGTTGTGTACTTTGAATGAGAAGAGTTTTGGTGTGGATCAGTTAAAACAAATGCTGAGAAAGTGGATTATGAAGCCTGCTTAAGTGCTGGGAAATACTATCAGCCTGCACCAGAGTTCTAGTGGGGAGAAGATTATCTGTAGTTGTTATATCTGTTTCAATTTCTGATGTTCAGTTCATAAGATCCAAGAAGCTTTACTCTTGCAGAAGATTCTATTTTCGCTGGGCTCTCATGATCTATGTCAAAACATCTGAGTTCTGCTTGTGCTGGTATCCTCAATGTGCTTCACATGGGGCTCCTCTGGCATATAATTGCTGATAATGCAGAGAAGCCTACAGAAAAGTACATACCTGCATGCACTGGCACCCTGTCAATAAGCTGCTCTTGTGTCTGGATGGCTTGCATGCTGAAACAGCAAGCTCTGAAATGCTGTTTGCAGGTCCATTTGAGGTGTGACTTTACCTTAGAAATGTAATACCATAATGTCCTTTTAATGAATCTCTCTCAAAATTCTATACCATGACAGACAGAAACCTTATTCCTACAGGGCAGACATTGAGAGGTGGAAGCAGAGCTTCTCAGTTTGTATGTTTGTGAATGTGAGCTGACAGCAATTTTGAACACAGCAGGACCATGTAAAGATTGTATTGGTTTCTCTAACAAGACCCAATTTGATGCAGAGAGCTCCTTAAACCCAATCTGCTTTCAGACTCCTTCAAGGTTGCTCCTTTCTCTGTCAGACCACAAGACCTGGATTTTCTGGAAGCAGAAGAGCTGTCTTTTTTTTCAGAAGAAAAGAACTTGGAAGAAGTGATACACTTGTTGGAACAAACCTCCCTCACTGATGTGTGCTCTGTGTACCGAGTGGGTAAGTGTGGGGTTTGCTCCTTTATACTGCCCAAGAGCCAGGTGCAGTTCCTAGATGCCTCTTCTGACCATTTCTGTTTCAATCAGATTCCAGCCTTCACACCTACTTTGAAATGCCTTGGTGTCCAGTTTGATCATAGCTATAGCATTTAAAAACCCTTTAGAGATCCTAGAATAAATAAGGTTGGAAAAGACCTCAAAGATCATCAAGTCCAACCTGTCACCCAACACCTCATGACTACTAGACCATGGCACCAAGTGCCACATCCAATCCCCTCTTGAACACCTCCAGGGACGGTGACTCTACCACCTCCCTGGGCAGCACATTCCAATGGCTGACAACTCTCTCTGTGAAGAACTTTCTCCTCACCTCCAGCCTAAACTTCCCCTGCCACTGTTTGAGACTGTGTCCTCTTGTTCTGGTGGTGATTGCCTGGGAGAAGTGACCAACCCCCACCTGGCTACAACCTCCCTTCAGGTAGTTGTAGACAGCAAGAAGGTCTCCCCTAAGCCTCCTCTTCTCTGGGGTAAGCAACCCCAGCTCCCTCAGCCTCTCCTCACAGGGCTGTGCTCAAGGCCTCTCCCCAGCCTTGTTGCCCTTCTCTGGACATGTTCAAGAGTCTCAATGTCCTTCTTAAATTGAGGGCCCCAGAACTGGGCACAGGACTCAAGGTGTGGCCTAACCAGTGCTGAGTACAGGGCACAATGACTTCCTTGTTCCTACCGGCCACACTATTCCTGATGCAGGCCAGGATGCCATTGGCCTTTTGGCCACCTGGGCACACTGCTGGCTCATGTTCAACCTACTGTCAATCAGTACCCCCAGGTCCCTTTCTGTCTGGCTGCTGTCCAGCCACTCCAGCCCCAGCCTGCAGCTTTGCTGCTTTCCTGCTGATGCAAGACTTAGCCCAGCAAAGCATTCACAAACCTTTCACCTTTTTTTTTTTTTGAGTGAATTAAAAAGGGGTTTCAAATCTGAGCTGCACAGTTCTGCAAACTTTCAAATGGTAGAGTGCAGCATTACAAAAGTCCAGCCAGATGCTGCAGGCTGGAAAGGTGGAATAATAATAACTGACGGCTGATGGAAATGTGCACCTCTGTGCTTGATTCAAATGTAAGAGGTATAAGAAAATAGCCTGTAGAGATAAAAAAGACCATACTTTTATCTACCTAGTCTCTGACACAGCTGTTACTACTTGAAGTGCTCATGCTTTACATGAACTAATTGGGATAATTGAGGTTTAACCTTTAAAGACTTAGTGTAAGGAGGTGTGATGCCATTGTCTTGCTGAGCAACGTCTTATCCCACCACAGGATCTCCTGTGGTTATGCATATGCTTGCCAAATAGCTCCTGCAGTTTTATCTCCTTCGGTGCTGCCCTAAGACAGGCCTGTAGGCTCCAGTTTGAGAGGAGCTGGTCATGCAGGTTTGACTTGGGCATGTTAGTTTCACTCTGCACATGAGTTTCTGTGTGAACAATGAGGCTTGTCAGACCCCAGCTGCAAAATGCAGCTCATGTCAAGGTGCAGAATGATTCCACATTTCTCCTTCCTTGCTCAGATGAAAAGCCTGGGAACAGAAGCTCAGACCTCGACTAGGCACCAAAACAATTCCATGGGCTTAGTGGCCATACTGCTGTTACTGCCTGTGGCACATTTGGCAGCATATCTCAGCTCCCCTCTAATCTTTACAAGTGCCTGCTTCTCTCATCTCCCCCAGCTAACAGTACCATCTTCAGCACTTGGGCTTTAGTTCTCCCCGGGGTATGGACGGGAGCACACTGCGATGGGTTAGGAACTGGCTGGAGGGCCGAGCCCAGAGAGTGGTGGTGAATGGTGCCACATCCAGCTGGCAGCCAGGCACCACTGGTGTGCCCCAGGGATCAGTGCTGGGCCCCATCCTCTTTAACATCTTTATTGATGATCTGGATGAGGGCATTGAGTCCATCATCAGTAAATTTGCTGACGACACCAAGATGGGGGCAGGAGTTGATCTGCTGGAGGGTAGAGAGGCTCTGCAGAGAGACCTCAACAGGCTGGACAGATGGGCAGAGTCCAAGGGCATGAGATTTAACACATCCAAGGGCCGGGTTCTGCACATTGGCCACAACAACCCCATGCAGTGCTACAGGCTGGGGTCAGAGTGGCTGGAGAGCAGCCAGGCAGAGAGGGACCTGGGGGTACTGGTTGATGGCAGGCTGAACATGAGCCTGCAGTGTGCCCAGGCAGCCAAGAGGGCCAATGGCATCCTGGCCTACATCAAGAGCAGTGTGGCCAGCAGGAGCAGGGAGGTCATTCTGCCCCTGTACACTGCACTGGTTAGGCCACACCTCGAGTCCTGTGTCCAGTTCTGGGCCCCTCAGTTTAGGAAGGAGGTTGACTTGCTGGAATGAGTCCAGAGAAGAGCAACAAGGTTGGTGAGGGGTTTGGAACACAAGCCCTATGAGGAAAGACTGAGGGAGCTGGGATTGCTCAGCCTGGAGAAGAGGAGGATCAGGGGTGACCTTATCACTCTCTACAACTACCTGAAGGGACTTTGTAGACAGGCTGATGATGGTCTCTTCTCCCAGGCAGCCAGTACCAGAACAAGAGGACACAGTCTCAGGCTGCGCCAGGGGAGGTTCAGGTTGGATGTTAGGAAGAAGTTCTATACAGAGAGAGTGATTGCCCATTGGAATGGGCTGCCCAAGGAGGTGGTGGAGTCGCCATCATTGGAGGTGTTCAGGAGGAGACTTGATGGGGTGCTTGGTGCCATGGGTTAGCTGTTTGGGTAGGTTGGATTGGTTGATGGGTTGGACACGATGATCTTGAAGGTCTCTTCCAACCTGGTTTGGTTTATTCTAAATAAAGGTATGCAGATGCTCCCCCACCTCCCTGAGCAGTGGTAGCTGTATGATGCTGTGTAGAAACAGTGACTTTATCAGGGGAGGGTCCATCTCTAGTATCTGTTAGCCTAAACCGAGGCTGATTGTCAATTCAGAATTCTTTGTCAGAAGAATTGGCTGTGTCCTAGAAGTTTAGTGAAGAAATTGCTAAGCCAAAGCTATTTGAAACAGAAAAAGCCCTAAGATACTATAACTAAGGTGATTTTTATTCTTTCTTTCTTACAGACCAATTAGAAGAGGCAGAAGTGCAGAAATCTCCTGAATGTGGTAATACACTTTATTTTTTGCCTAGACCTATTGACATGATTTCTGAGACTTCTGATCTCCTCGCCAGCTTTCTCCTCCTGTCACTTCCCATTCTAACTTTCCTCCCTGTTTGCTTTCTTAGGTCTTGCTGTAAAACACTGTGGGTTTTCACACAGGTGTGTGTCTTGGACCTTGCTATTCCATTGCAAACTGTATGACTTATTTTTACTGCTGTGACACACACCCACCACCCCCTGACCACTGACATCAACAGGGCAAAATATTCTATGGGACACCTGGCAAGTGCTGACTTTGAACTTCTAGAGATTTTTTTCCATCTGCCAGAAAATTTCAGCCCATACATCTATTTCCCAAAGAAGATATTGTGATGAGTGTGCAGAGTTATTTCCCATTGGCATTACTTGTCATTCCCTGTATTGTCCTATGTTGTTCTAAATACCAATTTTTGTATTTATGGTTCTGATGAACACTTTCAGAAATGAAATTCTCAGCAATCTGAGCTCTAAATCTGCAGCTTCATTAAGCTCCTGTTGATAGGCAGCTGTAAGCTTGACACTGACTGCAAATGGCACCCCTAGTCCCTGCCCTACTGTGCTGGTTGGATAACAGTGGGAGGACTGAAGAGATGATGCCATGTTTGTCTGATGTTATACTTGTAAGATATTAAACAAAGCCAGTATGAGCAGAACTTAGGTCAGTGACCACAGCAACCACCACAAGGTTAGAATCATAGATTCAATAAGGTTGGAAAAGACCTCAGAGATCATCAAGTCCAACCTGTCACCCATGACTTCATGACTAACTAAGCCATGGCACCAAGTGCCACGTCCAATCCCCTTTTGAGCACCTCCAGGGATGGTGACTCCACCACCTCCCTGGGCAGCACATTCCAATGGCCAACAACTCTCCCTGTGAAGAACTTTCTCCTCACCTCCAGCCTAAACCTCCTCTGGTGCAGCTTGAGACTGTGTCTTCTTGTTCTGGTGTTGGTTGCCTGGGAGAAGAGACCAACCTCTTCCTGGCTACAACCTCCCTTCAGGTGGCTGTAGACAGCAAGAAGGTCTCTCCTGAGCCTCCTCTTCTCCAGGCTAAGCAACCCCAGCTCCTTAGCCTCTCCTCATAGGGCTTGGTGACTTTGAGAGAGTTTCTGTGACAGCAGAGGATAAGGGTTGGAATTTGAGTGAAAGAAATCTACATCACAGAGGCATGGCTGGCCATACAGAGATAATAGGGACAGAAGAAGAGGACCTTTGCAGACACTCTCCCAGCACCCATGTGAGACTTCAACTGCATCAGCTGACTTTAGGCACCCTCCCTGGCTAACCTGCCTTTAGTTGTCTATCAGGACATGGGCACACCTTTACCCAACTCACATGCCTGCTCAAATTCTCAGCTTCCTTACACTTCAAGTCTATCCATTCCCTGACCTTGGGCTCTCTAACCAGTCTCCAGTTCAGACCTTGGGTTTTCCCAGATTCTGGTGGTCTTCTTTTTACCAACTAGTTGAAATTGTTACTCATTGTCAGATCTCTCTCATTCATACACCCAGAGAGAACACCTCACACGCACTCAATGTATGCTATTTGAGGATGCACTTAGGCACAAATCACTCTTAATTAACATTGGACTTCTGTTGAGCAGTGCTGGATCAGGCACTGGGCCTAAGCTAGCTAAGTAGCTAGATCAGAAGCTTGCTTACAAGTCCCATTTATCCCCATTCTTGCAGTCTCCCTGTTCCTTCCTGATCGGTCTCTGCTCCCACCTTTGCCACATCTCCTAGGCAAGTGCAGGATGTTTACACAATGTTTTCCTAGCAGCATCTTCTACTGGTAAATGTTTTCACTGGTCTGTCAAAGCTCTCTGTGTGCATGTACACATGGAGTGGTGACTTGTAATCTATTGTTTGGTTTTCAGATGCTCCATCTTCACCTTCTAGCACAGGAACCACTAGCAAGAATGGCAAGGTAGAAGAACTGCTGAGGAACTTCAAGAATTTGGAGGTCACCCAGGCAGGAGAGCCACCTACTGAAGGAAAGGATCCTGCTGGCTCTCCAAATACAGAAGTCTTCCCTCCACCTGAGGATCCTTGCTTCCACATACATCAAGATGGTGTTGAAGTATCTGACGTTTTTGAGTCATTGATACTTTTCTTAAATAGGAAAGAGTACGACAGGAACTTCAAAACTCTGTATGATTTCTCTTACCCATTTCTCAGTAGCATGTTCTGTGGGTTTGCAGAAGAGGAGGAACTGGTCAGCTTCTTCAGATCAGCAAGGGAAGCAGCAAAGAAGGCAGGCATGTCCTGGGCACTAGCAAGGCTCTGCTTTCTCTTAGGCAGGCTGAGTGTTCGGAAGCTGAAGCTGTCCCAGGCCCGGGTGTATTTTGAGGAGGCGCTGGGGGCAGTGGCTGGAGGGTTCAGCGATCTGTACCTTGTCATTGCTCTCTACACAAACCTTACAGCCATCTACTTGACCCAGAAGAACAAAGAAAAATGCACTCCTGTGTTTGAGAAGGCTGCATCTCTTCTCATGGCCATTCCCAACTACGTTTGCAGTGCTGACCTGGAGTCAGATATTCTGAAGTATGCTCTGAAGAGGACAATCCTGAGCCAGAACAAACACGCAGAGGCAAGGGCATGCTTTCTGCTGGCAAAACACTACAGTGCACACAAGCAGCATGAAGAGGCACTGCCCTTCTTGGAAAGGTTTCAACTCTTGCTTAATGACTTGGGTTTACAAAGCAACTTAGCAAACCACTGTTACCTCAAACTGGCAGAGTCCTACCATGTGAAGTGCTTGCCACACATTGTGTTAAGCTGCATAAAAGTCACCTCTTCCCAGAGCTCAAATACTTTAATGGATTCCTTGCAAAGGATTGATTTAGTCATCAAAAATGCTCCTAAGATTTACAGTCTGAGAAGTCTCAGACAAATACTTCCATCCCAAACTGCACCTTACCTCGTGCAAGCACTTTCCTCTGTGTTCAGTGCTGAGCAGCAGGGGCTGTGCAGCACTCTCTGCCTTAGTCTAGCAGAACTGTACAGCCACCACAAGCGGTATGCAAAGGCCATTGCTTACATGCTGAAAGCACTGGACTCTGCTAAGCCAGAGCAAACTGTTAACCACTTGGTTTCACTTGCTTGGTTATACATCCTCCACAGGCAGTGTGATGTGGCTTTAGCCATTTTAAATGCTGTTGTAGACTCTACATGGAGCAATCCCCAACAGCTAGGCATTGCTTATAACATGCTTGCTATTGCTTTGAGAAGAACAAACAACACCAAAGCAGCTGCTGAGAGCTACTACAGAGCACTGTGCCTCTCAGAAGAGACTGGCACGACCCACAACCAAGCTATAGCCCTGGCTAACTTTGGGGCACTCTGCCTGCATGCAGCAGCCAGCAAGCTGGCAGAACATTATTTCATCAGGGCAGTGAAGCTCTTCTCCAAGCTTCCAAGCAGGGATTGTGGCCAAGACTTTATCCAAGTCCTCCTCCAGCTGGGATGTTACTATGTCGGTGGAATGCAAAGAGAAAAAGGAAGGGTTTATTATGAGTGGGCTTTTTTGGTTGCAATGGAGACAAGTCACCTGGAAAGTAAGTTGGGTTGGGGTGTTTTCTCTCAAAGCTGTGAAGTCTACCATATGGGAATGTTTTTTTTTGTAGAAGTATAGAATAGTTCCTTAAACAGCTTTTTATGTCTGGTTGTGTGACAGCTATCAAAGAGCTCAAAATCTTTGCTCTGTCCTGTAATGGTGGAGAAATAAAGTCACCATCACTGGTTGATTAGATGGTGTTGGGTTGGACTTGATGATCTTGAAGGGCTTTTCCAACCGGGTGGGCTCCGCTCTGGGTGGGCTCCGCTCTGGGTGGGCTCCGCTCTGGGTGGGCTCCGCTCTGGGTGGGCTCCGCTCTGGGTGGGCTCCGCTCTGGGTGGGCTCCGCTCTGGGTGCGCTCTGCTGGTGGGACTTAGGTTTGCCAAAAGTGATGAAGAAAATTAAAGGTTTAGAAAAACTGAAATAATTAGCAAAGAGGTTAGCAATTTCTATGTTCTGTAATGTATTATTTTAAAGCTCCTTTAAGTTATATTGTGACATAGACTCGTGTTCGTGTTTCTAATCTGTTCTCCTAGGCCAACTACAAGCAATTAAACTGCTGTGCCAGTTCTACAGTACAGTTGCACCCAATGAGGCTCAGTGTGTGATCTACAACGAGTATCAACTCTCCTTGGCTAGAAAGATGTCCAACAAAGTTCTGGAGGGACAGATACTGGAGACCATTAGTCAGCTTTATTTGTCTTTAGGAACAGAAAGGTAAGATCTGCTAATGACTTTGCTTTTGTTCTGACTAACTTCTTCTGCAGTTTCAGGGTGTGACTGAATTCTGAAGAACCCTCTGGTCATGAGCAGTTGTCCTTGTTTCAGGGCTTACAGGTCAGCTCTGGAATACACCAAAAGAAGCCTTGGAATATTTATAGATCTCCAGAAAAAAGACAGAGAGGCATACGCTTGGCTACGGGCAGGGAAGATCTACTACGTTCTGAGGCAGAACGAGCTGGTGGATCTGTACATTCAGGTATGCTGCCAGCAGGTACAGGAATGCATGTGCCAGCGTGGTGCAGGTGGCATAGTGACAGTACTTCAATATAACAATCCCAGAGGTCGTCTTAACTTCTGTTCTGAACAAGTGCTGACACCATTTGTTGTGCTGCACAGCTGAAAGTCTCAGCCACAGAATGTTAGGGGTTGGAAGGGACCTCAAAAGATTGGGTCCAATGCCCCTGCCAGAGAAGAATCACTCAGGGCAGGCCACACAGGAACACATTCAAGTGGATTTTTAATGTCTCCAGAGAAGTAGACTCCACAACCTCAGGGCAGCCTGCTCAAGAGTTTTGTCACCCTTACGAGGAGCAGGCCAGGCACATCATGTGTGTTCCACTCTGTGCATGCATGGAAGCTGGCACTGTAGAGCAGAATCAATGCCTGTCCATGAGCAAAGTCTCAAAGCAGGAATCTGCCCACTGAAATGTTGATCATATTACAGATCATTGTGTCAGTAACTTGTGCAAGTCCTCACATCTTAACTTGAATGTAAAACACAACTGTCACAACGTGATGCAGTGGAGTCCTTAGGTTCCTGGAGCCAAAACAGGAGGGAAAGAATTGCTGCCTTTATGCTTAAGAGCTGAGCTGGACTTGAGTCAGCTGAATGCAGTTTGAAAACTGCAGATTACAGAATCAAAGCAAGGTTCTTAATCCTGCTCCATGTAGGAGTCCCCTTTCTCATACCTACTTACCCTATCCCTAACTGAGTATGCTGGTGTTTCTGCTTTGGGAAGGATGTGTGCTGCTTTCCATGGCTAACAAGGCACAGATTTAGCTCAGAGGAACAGGACAGCAGAGCTGCATTTAGTCACAGGATTCACTTCAGGTTCTTATACCTGCACTGTTAAGCAATATCTAACCTGCAAATAGAGTTTTTCTGTGGTAAGCTTGATCTAATTCCAGTTTAATGTGGCAGCTACCAAACACACTGTTTAGGGTGCCATGTGCTGGCAAAGGGAGCAGGATGCTATTGCCAGAAAAAGGCTGACCACAGTGCTGCATGTGGCCAGCTTGCCTTAGGTTCCTTCTTCAGGAGCTGCCACTGGCCTGCTCATTAACAGGGTACCAAATAAAAAGGGCAGCATGGTCTCCTCCAATACAGCCTTTCCTACCTTACAGTGAGGAGAGAGGCCTTAATGAGTTCTGGTTTCAATTGCTGATATTTGATTTATTCATTTATTGTTCTTTCTTTCCCTCTTCTTTGTTTTCTTCTCAGGTGGCTCAGGATGCTGCTCTGCACACAGGAGATCCCAATTTAGGAATGGAGTTGTCTGAAGCTGCTGGAGACATATTTTTCAATGGTACTTGGGAGAAGGAGAAAGCAGTGACTTTCTACAGGGTTTGTGCAGTTTTCCTACTGCATCAGTAGTTATGCACCCTCCTGTTACAGCAAGTGTTCCACACGTGCTGCACCAAAAGCTGAGCCTGTCAGCAAGTACTTCATAACCTACTGCAGCTGAATGTTTTGTCATGGTGTTAACAGATCACCTCTTGCACCTCCTGTGTTAAGATATAGAGCAAAATGAAACCAGAAACTGCCTGATATGCACTGACAGCCTTCCATTTGTGTCATATTGGAGTTCAGCTGTACCTGCACTCGTTAGGCCACACCTCGAGTACTGTGTCCAGTTCTGGGCCCCTCAGTTTAGGAAGGAGGTTGACTTGCTGGAACACATCCAGAGAAGGGGAACAAGGTTGGTGAGGGGTGTGGAACACAAGCCCTATGAGGAGAGGCTGAGGGAGCTGGGGTTGCTTAGCCTGGAGGAGGCTCAGGGGAGACCTTATTGCTCTCTACAACTACCTGAAAGGAGGTTGTAGACAAGTGGAGGTTGGTCTCTTCTCCCAGGCAACCAGTACCAGAACAAGAGGACACAGTCTCAAGATGTGCCAGGGGAGGTTTAGTCTGGTTGGTAGGAAGAAATTCTACACAGAGAGAGTGATTTGCCATTGGAATGTGCTGTCCAGGGAGGTGGTGGAGTCAGCATCATTGGAGGTGTTTAGGAGGAGGCTTGATAGGGTGCTTGGTGCCATGGCTCAGTTGATTAGGTGGTGTTGGATGATAGGTTGGACTGACGATCTTGAAGGTCTCTTCCAACCTGGTTTATTCTATTGTAATGTTGTGTGTTTCAGGATGGGGCTCTCCCACTTGCTGTCCAGACTGGCAACAAACCCACTGAGCTCAGGCTGTGCAATAAACTGGTGGAGCTGCTGGTGAATCTGAAGGCTTATGAGGAAAGTCTGGAGTATGCAAGAGCATCTCTCATGCTCAGCATAAATTTAGGTAAGAGCAATTTCAGTTACAGCTGAATATGACTGATGTCTATAAACTATGGCAGACTAAAAGGTTTTCTTCCTTCGAATTCAGTCAGATCTCTTGCCAGGGTTCCACAACAATGCTGTCATTGCTATTTTTGCCTCTATTTAAGAATGAACAATGTTGTTGATGCCTTTTCTACCATTCATATGGAAACCTGTGGAGTACAGAATGAAACCTGTGATTCCAAAGCCCAAACTGAGTGTTTTTCTGACAGCTAAGATGTAATACTGATGACCAATATTGCCACAAGAGGCTTTTGCATGTCGTACTTTCAGATTTGCTGATAACCCTACTGGTCACCCAGCCTGGGATAAAGTAATCAAACCCCATAGGGCTAGCTTCAGAAATGGCTGCTCTTCAACTTTGGGAGCTATTCAGCTGATTAAAATGACTCTCAGCCCTGCATAGAGGCACAGAGAGGTAATTTTGAGCAGCCTGAAAATCAGCTCTTTGTCAGTTTGTGAGGTGAGGCATGTGCTGGGAGGAGCAAGGGAGTCTGTGACCCCATTAGCTTGTGTTCTTTCATGATTTTCATAACAACCTACTTGTAAGCATGCACAGGGTGTGTGTATCTGTCCAGGAGAGTTGAAGGTAACTGTTTCTTAAGCAACTCCCAGGCATCATCAAATCCTCCAGCTGGGAATTCAGTGGGATTCTTCTTAAAGGACAGGTTTTGGCCATGGGTCTCTTGAGCAAAATGAGTTAGGAAAAGGGAGGGGTTATGGAGTCTCCTTCTCTGGAGATTTCCAGGACCCATCTGGATGACTTCCTGTGTCACCTGCTCCAGTTGGCCCTGCTTTGGCAGTGGGGTTGGACTGGATGATTTTCAGAGGTCCCTTCCAACCCCTACTGTTCTGTGATTCTATGAAAGGGCAAAAGGCAGAGCAAGCAGTTCAGACCTGCCTGGATGTGTTCCTGGGTGATGTTCTTCAGCTGAACCTGCCTTGGCAGGGGGCTTGGACTTGATCTCCAGCGGTCCATTCCAACCCCTACCACTCTGAGATTCTATTCAGCAGAAGCTCAGTAAACACCACCTAGTAATAAAACAAAAAAATAGCAAGGATGTCTTCTGCTGTGAGACAATTTTCCTGCTTTGCCCCTTTGGTTTTATCCTGACTCTCACCTTCTCCCCTCAGGGAATCAGCTCAATGAGCGCATAGCTTACCATCGGCTGGCTGCCATCCACCATCACCTGGGGCACTCTGAGCTGGCTGAACATTTCTACCTGAAGGCCTTGTCCCTCTGTTCCTCTCCTCTGGAGTTTGAGGAGGAAACACTGTACTACGTCAAGGTGTACTCCATCCTAGGAGACATCATATTCTATGACCTCAAGGTAAGCACTCACAGAAGCATTCAGGTTGGGAAAGATCCTCAGGATCACCAGGTCCAGCTGATAACCTTACTCTACGAAGTTCACCCCTATGCCACATCCCTCAGCCACACACTTGCAGTGCATTTTGTCGTAAGGCAATCTCAATTGGTGCCTGTAAAACAAACAAATTGCACTGAAATGCAATCTCACATGTGGTTCAAGACAGTTGTTGCTGAGTCTTCTTTACCTGGTGAGTTACTCAGCAAAATGCAGTCTGGGGCTTGCTTTAAAAATGGAACACCTGAACCTTCTTTAGCAGCAGGAACCCTTGTATCACAGTATCACACAGTATCGCTTAGGTTGGAAAGGACCTCGAGGATCATCGAGTCCAACCTATCAACACAGACCCCATGACTAGACCATGGCACCAAGTGCCACGTCCAATCTCCCCTTGAACACCTCCAGGGTCGATGACTCCACCACCTCCCTGGGCAGCACATTCCAATGACGAACAACTCGCTTGGTGAAGAACTTCCTCCTCACCTCGAGTCTAAACCTCCCCTGGCACAGCTTGAGACTGTGTCCCTTTGTTCTGGTGCTGGTTGCCTGGGAGAGGAGACCAACCCCTTCCTGGCTACAACCACCTTTCAGGTAGTTGTAGAGGGCAATGAGGTCACCCCTGAGCCTCCTCTTCTCCAGGCTAAACACTCCCAGCTCCCTCAGCCTCTCCTCATAGGGCTTGTGTTCAAGGCCTCTCACCAGCCTTGTGTGAGAGACTGAAAGTTTGTCTCTCTTGGTGTGACTCAATAAAGATAAAATCACTTGCTGCTTGCCCAGACAATAGCTGATATGTGTTGGGCAGAGCCACTTTAACGACTCTTGGAAGGTGCAAAGATAACATTGCTCACTTGACAACAGGCGCTGGAGAATCGTGCTTCTGTGCAAATGCTCAAGCATGACTTTTGGGGTTTGCATTGAGATTTTAGATGCCAAACACTGCTGCAGGAATGACTACATCAGTAATGCTCCATGGCAGCAGGTTTACCACATTCTGGGCCTGCTGTATTTAGAATGGAAATAATGAAGTAGGAAAACCTTCTGAAGTCCAGCATCTGTATCATTCTCGTTTGATTCCTTGATGCACTGAGCTTGGATGCTCTCTGTGGGGCACAACAGAGGATACTACCCTTATGCCTCTTGTTTCAGGACCCCTTTGATGCAGCAGGCTACTATCATTTGGCACTGGCTGCTGCCATGGACCTGGGCAATAAAAAAGCTCAGCTGAAGATCTACACAAGGCTTGCTGTAATCTACCACAACTTCCTCGTGGATCGGGAACTGTCTCTCTTCTTCTACCAGAAGGCAAGAACCTTTGCAACAGAGCTGAATGTGAGGAGAATAAATCTAGCTCCTGATCTGTGTTATAAGAGCTTGTAAGCACCTGTGGAAAATGGAATCTAACGACTGCAGAAGTATCCAGAGCAATATTGCACTGGCTAGGAGGGTGCAGAATGCATTCATTGTCTCACACCGGTGCTGCACAAGGACCAGTTTACATGGCAGTGAACTTTTCACTGTCTCCAGGATACACACAGTGTTGTATTTGCTTAAGGAGCAGCCTGTGAACTAAACCCCAAACCCAGCAGTCTCTTCTTTTAAACTAAATTCTCCTGCCTTGCTGGTTGCTGGAAAATGATCAATGTATAGATACAAAAACATTTAATAAAGTGTTACAGAGCAAAAAACACTCCCTGGGAATTGTGCCTGTCTTTGTATCCCTGAGCTCTCATCTGAGCTAGCTCTGGTTTGACATCAACTACATTTGCAGAAGCTTGTTAGGTGGGGTCTTGGAGAATTGTTTTGATCCAGTTCTCCAGCCATCACCCCTCACTTCCTACCAAATAAGTCTACTGCAGAGCCTACAGGCACTAGATAAGATTTATCTTGCAATTCCCACACACACTCACGTGCATGTTGTTCTAAATAGCTTCCAGAACTGAAATCCCTGCTACTACCCAAGCTTTGTTCTGTGGATTTCACTGGTCATGTGAAGGCATTCTCTCCCTGTTTTCAAAGCTAAATTATCCTGAGGATTTTAACTGACCTTTTTCAGAGCTTTCAGTGTTGTCTGCAATGAATTCTTACATACAACAATATACAGAATTAACCAGGTTGCAAAAGACCTTCACGATCAAGTCCAACCTATCACCCAACACCATCTAACCAACTAAACCACAGCACTAATTGCCTCCTCCAGTTTCTTGCTAAACTCCTCTTGTGCTGGTGACTCCACCACCTCCCTGGGCAGCATATTCCAATGACCAATCTCTTTCTGGGAAGAACTTCTTCCTAACATCCAGCCTAAACCTCCCCTGGCGCAGCTGGAGACTGTGTCCTCTTGTTCTGGTGCTGGTTGCCTGGGAGAAGACACCAGCCCCTACCTGGCTACCACCTCCCTTCAGGTAGCTGTAGGCAGCAAGGTGGTCTGCCCTGAGCTGACTCTTCTCCAGTCTAAGCAACTCCAGCTCCCTCAGCCTCTCCTTATAGGTCTGCTCCAAACCCCTCCCCAGCTTTGTTGCCTTTCTCTGGACACCTTCCAGCAACTCAACATCTTTCCTAAACTGAGGGTCCCAGAACTGGACACAGGACTCAAGGTATGGCCTAACCAGTGCTGAGTAGAGGGGCACAATAACTTCCCTGCTCCTGCTGGCCACACTATTCCTGATACAGGCCAGGATGGAGATATGGAAATGTCTTTGGAAGATGTGGGCTGTCTCAGGTATTGGCTTTTGGGTACATGTTATATTTTATTTGCTAATCCTGTCAGACCTGATCCTCGAGGTCTCTTCCAACCTCGGTGATACTGTGATACTGTGAAAGGTGTGTCTAGCATCTCTGCATGAAATACAGCAGAAAGTTACCGTGATTGAGAGATGGAGACAAAGCTTGATGCAAGCAAAGTGTCTACTTTATTGTACAAAGTATGTTCTTTATATAGGCTAACATAATCAGAAGTAACTAGTGATTGGCAATTAAATGTGTCCATCCGACAGTTCCAGATTCGTGATTGGCTGCCGAGAAAAGACCGGGGAATACACATCGCCAGGCAAGGCCCAGGCAGGTGTTAGACAAAAGGCAAACGATCAAGCATCTCTTATCTAAGTTCAGAGAGAAGACAAAAGGCTCTCTTGCAATGTTTACCAGCTCTTATTCTCAGGTCGTTCTGTGGCTTCCTGAGTCACAATGGCCGTCGGTAATTAGCTAAAGGCTTTTTTCTCTCTACATAGTTGCAGTTTGTTCCCAAGATCTGTGGCCTACAAGGGATAAAACATTTCCTTCTATCAGCATTGCTCCCTAAATTCAGTGCATCAGAAAGTGGCAGATGAGGTTCCTGATGACTGAGTACCACTTCTTTAGTTAAAAAAAAAAAAAGAGGAAGAGCTCCACCACTTTCTCGCGTCCCCAGCCTTGTCCTCCTCAGAGTAGTTAAGCCTGCTTCCTGTTGTTTTTTTCAGCTTCTAATGCTCCCAACCTGGAGCGGTTCTCTCGCAGGAACCAAGCTGCGGAGTTTGCCAGCCGAGAGAGCGAGCCTCTAGCCACACGGTGGCGCTCTCGAGCTTCCCAGCACTGCCCTCCAGGCCAGCAGGTTAGGCGTTCAAAAACCTCAAGCAGCAGCACACTGCTCCTCCGGACCCTTCTTTTACAAACAAAATCTGACACCTCTTTTTAAAATAAAGTAACGAGCCCACTCAAAAAAATGCTTCAAAAAGCGATGACCTAGAACGCGTGAGTTTTCAAGCCCCTTTACCAGGACAAGCCAGACCTAAATCTCCAGACAAGCATCCGTGTGCTTTGTTGCAAAGGAAATATCCTTCAAGAAAGCAATGAAGCAGTAGCAGGGAGTAAAAAGAGGTGAAGATAATAATTCTAAGCTACTCTGAAATGCTTTAAACTTTTGAAAACTGACCTGTCCCCAGCCTAGAGAAAGCTGGCTGCTCGGAGGAGGTTGGAGCTGGGGTTGCTTAGCCTGGAGGAGGCTCAGGGGAGACCTCATTGCTCTCTACAACTACCTGAAGGGAGGTTGTAGCCAGGTGGGGGCTGGTCTCTTCTTCCAGGCAACCAGCCCCAGAACAAGGGGACACAGTCTCAAGCTGTGCCATGGGAGATTCAGGCTGGATGTTAGGAAGAAGTTCTTCATAGAGAGATTGGCCATTGGAATGGGCTGCCCAGGGAGGTGGTGGAGTCCCCATCACTGGAGGTGTTTAGGAAGAGATTGGATGGGGTGCTTGGTGCCATGGTTTAGTTGATTAGATGGTGATGGGTGATAGGTTGGACTCAATGGTCTTAAAGGTCTCTTCCAACCTGGTTAATTCTATTCTATTCTATTCTCTATTCAAAGCAAGTGTGAAGCTTCATTTGGTAATCACAGAATGATAGGGGTTGGAAGGCACCTCTGGAGATCAACTCAATATAAAAATAGAGAATATTATCTTTGCTATACCATCTTAAGCAGTGATGTTCAAAGTGCTGACCTCAAGAACAAAGCACATCTGAAGACCTAGCACAGGCATTAGCAGGGTCAGCAGCCCACTTACCACAGACAGGCACATTAGAACGTTGTCTGCTGAAGTGCTGAGGAGATGTTCCTCTGAATATTTTGTTTCTGATACTGCTCTGCTTTCATGTTGCCTTTTTAGATCACAAAGGGAAGGAAAATGACACTTATTTCCCAGAATATTACCTTTTTTTCCTGGCACTTTAGACACTGAGTGGCAGGTAAGCTGCCTTTGTGGTGTCCTGCACACCAAAGGGATTGCTCCTGTGTGTGAAAAGGCAAGCTCATTGCTCTGACTTGCATTCCCATCAAACCCACATACCAGCTAGAGGCTTTGTTGCTTTAGAGAGTTATGTGCTGGAAAGCTCCTGAAAATTTCCAGCAGGTGTTTTTCCTGCTGTAGCAGATGTACAAAATCTGCTCAAAGTGCCCTTTCTTTGCCAAGTCACCAGAAGGGAATTCCACCATTGCATGGAAAATATTTAATGGTTTGGAAGTTGGAATGAGTGTGGCAGAGCACCTCTCCTTGTCTAAAAATAACACAGGCTGGCTCTTAACCTTTCTTAAAGTGCATCTAACACAACAGGCTGATGGGAGATACTTGGGTCCTATCTGGATCTAGCTGTTGGCTGGCCTCATGGGCCAAGGCCAGCTGTATGAGATTCAACAAAGCCAAGTGCTGGGTCTTGCACTCAGGTCACAACACTCCCATGCAACACTGCAGGCTTGGGGAAGAGTGTCTGAAAAGCTGCCCACTGAAACAGACCTGGGGGTACTGGTTGACAGCCAGCTAAACATAAGCCAGCAGTGTGCCCAGATGGCCAAGAAGGCCAACAGCATCCTGGCCTGGATCAGGAATAATGTGAGCAGCAGGACCAGGGAAGTGATTTTCACCCTGTACTCAGCATTGGTGAGGCCACACCTTGAGCACTGGGTTCTTCAGTTTTGGGTCCTTCACTACAAGGGCATTGAGGTGCTGGAGTGGGACCAGAATCAAAGCAGCAAAGTGACAAGCCCTGAGTTCCCCAGGCCTACAGGTGCAGTCAGCTGCTAGTAAATGTCTTCAATATGCACAAAGTTTGGGCCAATATCTGATTTTTGTTTTACTATCATGCTTATTTGCTGTGTCTCCTATTTTGGGGAGTGGTGGAATAGCAGTGTTTGAAGCCATCCACATCCTGATGCACTGCTTCTGAATAAATGGTGGGAAACAAAATAGATTAAGTTCATCCAACTTTAGAAAACATCTGAAGACACCCTGAAGGCATTTTTCTTCCTTTCAGATGCTCAACCCACTAAGGGGAGGTGGCTCTTCTTTGCTGGGTGCAGTCAAGTACCACTTTTCATTTGGTCCATACTCTGCAGTCAAATCTTCTTTCACCAGGGAAAACAAACTCATAAAAGTCTCTGGAAGAACTCACCATGCAAATAAACCATTTTGCTGTTCCAGAGGCTTAAATCATCACTTAGAAATAGGTTTATGCACTTATAATTGACCTTGTTAAAATAAAAGAGCCTGGTACAGATTTATTTCACACACCCTTTTCCAAGGAACATGCAAGTCTGTCTGGTCTGCTCCTGAATGGACTTTTTTATTACCATAAAGAGTGCACTGAGAAAAAGGGCAAAGTCTCTGTGGTTTGGATTTGACACCACCACAGCAGTTCCTAACTCAGCATTGTGCTTACACTTTGGGAAATCTGCAGTGGTCACTTAGGTATCCATCTCTCTTCTGCAACCCCAAGGACCTCAGAAATGGGGTTGAATAAAAACAAGGCCTAACATATGCTAGTGGCAACAGAATGGCAGTAGGGAATACCAAGATGATGGCAAACTATCTTAGTGAATAGAATAGAACAGAACAGACTAGACTAGACTAGACTAGACTAGAATAGACCAGACCAGGTTGGAAGAGACCTGAGAGATCGTTGCGTCCAACCTATCACCCAACACCATCTAATCAACTAAACCATGGCACCAAGCACCCCATCCAGTCTCCTCCTAAACACCTCCAGTGATGGGGACTCCACCACCTCCCTGGGCAGCACATTCCAATGGCCAATCTCTCTCTCTATGAAGAATTTCTTCCTAACATCCAGACTAAACTTCCCCTGGCACAGCTTGAGACTGTGTCCTCTTGTTCTGATGCTGGTTGCGTGGGAGAAGAGACCAGCCCCAACCTGGCTACAACCTCCCTTCAGGTAGTTGTAGACAGCAAGAAGGTCTCCCCTGGGCCTCCTCTTCTCCAGGCTAAGAAACCTCAGCTCCCCCAGCCTCTCCTCATAGGGCTTGTGCTCATATGCCAGAGGGCCAGGATAGGGACTTTAATGGGACAGTGAAATAAGATGAAGTAATAAATGCCTGACCATAAAAAAGAGTCACATCATGCATCCTTTAGTACAAACACTCATGATGTAAATACTGAGCACTTGGAAATCAGATATTGGGACTGCTATTCAAAATGGAAAGTATTTCAAACAGCAACCTTCAGAAGTAATATTTGGAACAGTTTTGAGGTCACTAATTTGCTTCTGATGGCAAACCGAAAGGGGCTAAAGGCACCGCCAAGGACAGACCAAGAAGTCAAAGATCTTTGAGAAAGGAAACTTGTGCTAAACACCTGTGTTATGAAAAATAAACACAGAATGGGAAACACAGAATGGGAGACAGCTGACTGGGTGACAGAAGAGGGTGAGGGGCTGTAATGGGTGACAAGTCAGACAGGACTAAACATTTTGGCTGTCGGGCAAAAACGGGGAGCTTCAAATCAGTAGAAGTGTCATGGACAACACAGAGAAAGGGATTCTCTGTCCAGTGAGACCTTGGATGAAGAACTGTGTTAGGCACAACACAACTCAATAAAGATGTTGACAGAGTACAAAGAGGAACAGCAAGACTGATAAAAAGTTAAGAAAACATGACCTTTGAGGAAGGGTTGAAGGAATAATGCTTGTTTAGTCTACAACAGACCGAGGGCAAATACAACAGTCTTCCCAAAAGCCTTTTGGCAAGAAGATAGCTCTTCTCATCTGCAGGGGGAAGGAAAAGCTTTACATTGTGTATTTTCCTAACAGCAGAGTAAGGATGTACCAGGACCTGTTATATAAGGAGTCTCCTTCACTGCAGCCTTTTAAAATCAAGTTAGATAAATCTATATATCTTAATTGTAGGTTCATGCCTCGGGGCACCAGGGTTGCACTGGATCCCTAGAAATCCTTCTAATCCCTTGCATTTGAATGCTTTCAGGATTCAATTTGACAAGACTCTGTGATTCTGTGAAAACATAACAGTTTAAGCTACAGACAGATCAAAAGACCTCCATCTGTAAGCAGCTCAGAGCCTGGTGGATACAAGCCAAAGTGATTCAGACTCTTCAATATCGAGCTGCCCAACCACCAACTAAGGTGGCCTTACTTCATTTGGTGGTGTTGTGTGGGGCCAATCCATGCTTACCTCACTAAAGACAGATAGGGGAAACCTGGTTTTCTTCAGTGTTGCAGGGGCAGATCTGTGTGGTTGGCACTGTCAGTGCTGATGTGCATGTGAGCAGTGCCAGCGCTGTGAGCGCACACGGAATTTAATCAGGCTGAAGGGTTCAGAGGAGAGTTTGAATGGTGGTTGCACCAAAGCCCTGGATAGATGCTTAGTAAGGAATCCTGCACCCTACAGGCACTGAATGGGCTTTGGTCTACCCAAGCTAAACAATAAAACAACCTTTGGAAGATTGAGCTTTTGCATGGCATTATTCTCGTGCTCAGACAAGCTTAGTGCTTGTGAATGAAAGCAGATATGGCAGCAAAAGGGACAGACAGAATATCTTTATCTGCTCAGGCACAGCATGACATACAGTGGCAGCGCTGATGCCAAAAGGCTTTCTCAGTTTGTGAGAGGACAGTTCAGTCTTCAGGCTAATGCAAACCCAATTACTCACCAGGATTGATGATTCTTCTGTGTGTGCCTGGCCACTAGGAAATGAGATTGAAAGAGGAGCGCAGTGCAGGCTAATGAATCGCTGTCACGAGCATCTTGGACTTTAAAGACATCATTTAAAGCAGAAATGTAATATCCACTGCATGCTACTGGTCTGTTGAGCAATCCATTTCCACTACTAAAACGTTTTTTTTATAAGCAGAATTGGTTTATGTGCAGAGTTTTATTTCAGCTGACTGTGAAACTCCCCTGTTTTAACTGAGAAATTCAGCTGCCTCCAGAACTGTCCAACATTTATTGGGGAGAATCGGACTCAGCAGTGGGGCAGGCACAACGCAAACTTTTACAGCAGTGTTTGCTACATGTTTCTGTTGGCTTCAATCTCTTTTCCATCCATCATCCTCCATAAAAAGACTTCAAAAGTACTCTTGTGTGGGCTAGACAGAAGAATGGATAGGTCAGAGGTTAGGCACCTGAGACCAAAGCTCCAGTCCTCCAAACTCATGCTTACAGCAGTCTGAAGTTCATAGGCACTTAGAATTTTAGCTACTGGGCTCTCTTGACTAGCTGTTGTTCCTGTGGTAGATCAGTAGTTTCCACACCACCAGTAGCTCAGACCTCATATTTAAGTCCCTTCAGGATCTGCTAACAAGACATTCCTTGCCTTATCTCAGGCTAGATGTGAGGAGGAAGTTCTTCACCATGAGAGTGGTGAGACCCTGGAATGGGTTGTCCAGGGAGGTGGTTGAGGCCCCGTCCCTGGGGGTGTTTAAGAGCAGGCTGGATGAGGCTCTGGCCAGCCTGATCTAGTATGGGGTGTCCCTGCCCATGGCAGGGGGGTTGGAACTAGCTGATCCTTGTGGTCCCTTCCAACCCTGAATGAAACTATGAAACTATTTCAATCGACACCTCAACCCAGAGAGCACTTCCAAACATTCTTAATGAATCTGTCCTTTACAAAGAATAACTGAAAGAGGTTGGTGTCCCTAATGATCAAGCAATGTTAATGTGGGGGAGGAGGTGCTAGAAAAAGGAGGAAGTTCTATCAGTGTGGTCCTGAGAGGTCAGTACCATTGTGAAAAAACATGGAATCTTTCAGGCTTTGTGGTTCATTACAAACTGCTGGGCACCACTACTGAATATCTGAGGGCTTAGCCTAAGGGTCCAGATAACAACACGTGGGCTTTGCAGTTGCAAAAGCAGGTTCTGATTGGAAGCAGTTTTTGCTTTGACAAGAGGAAGTGACAGCAGCAAACCAGAGGAGCAATTACCATGCTGCTGGGTCTGAGTTGTGTGAAAAGTACAATGACCTCAGTGTTGTAAACTTCCATTACTCATCAACTGCCTTTGCTGATGGGCCTACACTGGCATTCCAGCTTTGGGTACTGTGGTTTGAAGCTGATGAAAACTGAGGCAAACACCCTGCAGCCTCAAAGAAAACTGCTTTTTTTCATTGCCTACAGCAATACTCCACTGTGTCCCACTACTGCTTTTGCATTGCCTACAGCAATAGAATAGAATAGAATAAACCAGGTTGGAAGAGACCTTCAAGATCGTCAGTCCAACCTATTATCCAACACTCCCCAACCAACTAAACCATGCAAACAAGCACCCTATCAAGCCTCCTCCTAAACACCTCCAATGATGGTGACTCCACCACCTCCCTGGGCAGCACATTCCAATGGCCAATCTCTCTCTGTAGAACTTCTTCCTAAAATCCAGCCAAAACCTCCCCTGGCACAGCTTGAGACTGTGTCCCCTTGTTCTGGTGCTGGTTGCCTGGGAGAAGAGACCAACCTCTGCCTGTCTACAACCTCCCTTCAGGTAGTTGTAGAGAGCAATAAGGTATCCCTTGAGCCTCCTCTTCTCCAGGCTAAGCAACCCCAGCTCCCTTAGCCTCTCCTCATAGGGCTGTGTTCCAAACCCCTCACCAACTTTGTTGCCCTTCTCTGGACACCTTCCAGCAACTCAACCTCCTTCCTAAACTGAGGGGCCCAGAACTGGGCACAGGACTCAAGGTGTGGCCTAACCAGTGCTGAGTACAGGGGCAGAATGACCTCCCTGCTCCTGCTGGCCACACTTCCTGATGCAGGCCAGGATGCCATTGGCCCTCTTGGCTGCCTGGGCACACTTCAGGCTCATGTTTAGCCTACCATCAACCAGTACCCCCAGGTCCCTCTCTGCCTGGCCATTCCACTACTCCACTGTGTCCCACTACTGCTTTTGCATTGCCTACAGCAATACTCCACTATGTCCCACCATGAAGTTTACAAAGATGCAAGCACCCATTCCACAGTACCAAACCAATACATGCCATGAATGACCAGCATCACTACATGCCTCCAGAAGTTCAGACTAATGAGAGCTTTCTTGTGTTTAATGGGCAAAGCTCACCCTACTGTACTAACTTTGCCACCTGAGAGATTTATTGTCATCGAGTTTGCTGTCCTATTTCAGGTGTAACCCAAGAAATCCACCCTAGAAAGTCCACCATTTTTAGCCACTGAGTTTATCACTTTCATTGCCAAGGAAAATATTTTCAAAATTGAAAACCATGCAGGCTTTATTTTCAGACTCCTTGAAAAAAAACCCTCCAAAATTTCCACTGCTCTGCAAACACAAACACACCCCTGAGCACAAATCCTCAGTGAGGTAATGGCAAAGCTCAGGAGCCAGGCTGCAAGAACTGAGTCTTGCTTACATGAACAAAAAAATACCAAATTTACAGCCTGAGTGGCTGATTTCTGTGTTCCACAGGTGCTAGACATGACTCAGCAATAGAATGATTTATTTGCTACATTCAGATTTCAGTTCTGTTTGCTGCTGCTTACAGAATATGCCTCTGGTCCTAATTACTGTCTTCTAATTACTGTTACTGGGCTCCTTTAATTTTAATGGCTATCCATACCTGTGCATGAGAGCAGTGAACTGAGAGGACAACAGAACACAGTCTCAAACTGTGCCAGGGGAAGTTTAGGCTGGAGGTGAGGAGAAAGTTCTTCCCAGAGAGAGTTGTTAACCATTGGAATGTGCTGTCCAGGGAGGTGGTGGAGTCACCATCCCTGGAGGCGTTCAAGAAGGGACATGCTCCAGCAACTCAACATCTTTCTTAAACTGAGGAGCCCAGAACTGGACACAGGACTCAAGGTGTGGCCTAACCAGTGCTGAGTACAGGGCACAATGACCTCCCTGCTCCTGCTGGCCACGCTATTCCTGATGCAGGCCAGGATGCCATTGGCCTTCTTGGCCACCTGGGCACACTGCTGTCTCATGTTCAGCCTACTATCAACCAGTATCCCCAGGTCCCTTTCTGCCTGGCTGCTTTCCAGCCACTCTGACCCCAGCCTGTAGCACTGCATGATGTTACTGTGGCCCTGAGACCTCTAAAGAGAATTAAAAATTGCCCTTGGAAGTTATGGAAAGAAATTCCTTGACACAAATGTCTGTGTGCCCTCAGGTGCACCCACAGAAATCTCTCTGCAGACTGAAGATCATGAACCCTTTCCCTATACAGCTATAGCCTAAGAACAAAGGTGACACAACTGCTAAGAATTAGAAACAACTAATGGCAGTTGTGGGCCACAGCAAAAGCCATGCCATACTGAGAACTTCGAAGAACATCACAGGGGTATCAGTGAAAGCAGAATGAGTCAGGAACACATCATTAAAAAGTCTCCAAAACACACCCAAGAACTGCAAAACTCCCCAGATGACCACCACGAGGACCACAGCACGGACAGGGGGATCCATCACTGTTTCATAGGAGTGTATGGCCACAGAAAGTCAGAGCTTCATTCTGTCCTTTCATTCAACACTCTGGGCATCTGACATAAACTACAGGTAAGGCAGTGTTTTCAGGAGCTTTTGGAGAAGGCAGACACACAGTTGCAGAACCACAGAATGCTAGGGGTTGCAAGGGACCTCCAGAGATCATGGAGTGCAACCTCCCTGCCAGAGCAGGGACACCTAGGCCAGATCACACAGGAACATACGCAGGGAGGTATTGAATGTCTCCAGAGAAGGAGACTCCACAGCTTCTCTGGGCAGCCTGCTCCAGGGCTCTGTCACTTTCACAGTGAAGAAGTTTTCACTCATGTTCCCATGACACCACCTCTGCTTCAACCTGCCCCCATTGCCCCTGGTCCTATCACCGGGCATCACTGAATGGAGCCTGGCTCCATTTAAAATAAACCATTTATTTAGAATAAACCAAACCAGGTTGGAAGAGACCTTCAAGGTCATTGTGTCCAACCCATCAACCAATCCAACCCACCTACACAACTAACCCATGGCACCAAGCACCCCATCAAGTCTCCTCCTGAACACCTCCAATGACGGCGACTCCACCACCTCCCCAGGCAGCCCATTCCAATGGGCAATCACTCTCTCTGTATAGAACTTCTTCCTAATATCCAACCTGAACCTCCCCTGGCACAGCCTGAGACTGTGTCCTCTTGTTCTGGTACTGGCTGCCTGGGAGAAGAGACCATCATCAGCCTGTCTACAACTTCCCTTCAGGTAGTTGTAGAGAGTGATCAGGTCACCCCTGAGTCTCCTCTTTTCCAGGCTGAGCAATCCCAGCTCCCTCAGTCTTTCCTCATAGGGCTTGTGTTCCAAACCCCTCACCAACTTTGTTGCCCTTCACATCTTTATAAACACGAATGTGGTCACTCCTCAGGTTCCTCTGCTCCAAGCTCAAGAACCCCAGCTTCCTTAGCCTTTCCATAGCAGGGAAATGTTTCACTGCCTGCAGCATCTTTATGGCTTTGTGCTGGACTCTTTCAATCAGTTCCCTCTTTTCCTGGGACTCTCCCTAAACAATGACACCCTAAAAATGCTTACTGTGAACAAAGCTGTTACCTCCTGTTCCTTGGGACATGAAAAGTCTTATGAACCTATTGCCATGCAATACATACCAGATTGGGTTTCTATTTACAAGAGGACAAGATACATTTTGACCTATATATGTATTCAGTAACAGGCAACATGCTCCTGAACTTGAGTGCTGCTTATTTATTAACCTCTGAGCAAATGACCTTTTGAAAATGAAGAACATATCAGTGGTAGGTTTAGGACAGTGCAATTTCAATTGTTGATATGAAATCTGGAGTAAGGGTGATGAGCCTAACAGGGGAAAAAACGAGAGCAGACTGAAAAACAACTGCTTGAGCTTATTCAAAAGTATGGATACCATAAAAAAAGATGGGAACAATTTATTGGTCTATAGCATGTCAGATAATTTCTAGGTCAAAACCAAAATGAAAGAGCAGAATTCCTACTGCAGCAAAATTCTTCATGATGCTCCACTGCAACATGGTCATTTTTGGAACTGTTATTGCATGGATTAAATATTCTCCTATCTATCAGGGTTTCAGACTCATCAGTGGAGACATCTGGCCCAAAGCCACATGGAAGCAATGGGAAAACTAGGACAGACTTGAGAGAGAGTTGAAACAGTCTTTGGAGGAGGAAGCCTGCCGTGACTAGAGTTAGAATCATAGAATCAATAAGGTTGGAAAAGACCTCAAAGATCATTAACTCCAACCTGTCACCCAACACCTCGTGACTACTAAACCATGGCACCAAACTGCCACATCCAATCCCCTCTTGAACACCTCCAGGGATGGTGGCTCCACCACCTCCCTGGGCAGCACATTTCAATGGCTAACAACTCTCTCTGGGAAGAACTTTCTCCCCATCTCCAGCCTAAATTTCCCCTGGCACAGCTTGAGACTGTGTCCTCTTGTTCTGATGCTGGTTGCCTGGGAGAAGAGACCAACCTCCTCCTGGCTACAACCTCACTTCAGGTAGTTGTAGACAGCAATAAGGTCTCCCCTGAGCCTCCTCTTCTCCAGGCTAAGCAACCCCAGCTCCCTTAGCTTCTCCTCACAGAGCTGTACTCCAGACCTCTCCCCAGCCTCATTGCCCTTCTCAATGTCCTTCTTAAACTGAGGGGCCCAGAACTGGACACAGTACTCAAGTTGCTTCCTCAGGGTATGCCTTCCCTTGAATGGAGGCACATTCCCACAATTCAAACTGTTTTCATAAGCAATGAACATCAACTGCTGCGGGCACTAATGAGGCAGAGGCACCGAAGGCCCTGCGTTACCCTCTTTGCCCTGTGACTTGGCTGCACCTCCAGCAACCCAATCACAACCACTTGCTGAAGAGCTTTTAGTAATGTTCTTGAAAAACAGTGAGGAGAGGGAGAACAAATATTAAGAGTGTAAATGTAGCATTTTGATATCCAAGTAGGATATTGAGGGGAAAGTTGGCAGAAACTGTCCCAATCTTGCTGGTGTTTTCTGCAGGAGACAGACCAGGACAGCTCGAGGTCCTTAATTTCATACACGGACACTGCAATAATTCTAGGTTTGTTCTTGCTGAAATTATACTTTCTTTGTCCCACAACCCAACTGGTATCATCAGTTTGGTCTCGGTGCAGTGGAAGGGAACTGATGACACAGAAGGATCCTTGCCCAACCCAAATGAGTCTATGTAATCAATTTTTCAGCTAACACAGATTTTCCTACCTCTCTGGTAACCCTTGCTATGCAGGATATGTTCCTTTCTGAAGCAAAGAGATATTCCTAACATCCAAAAAAAACCAGAACCCTTTGAATGCAAATAAAATGACTAATGCTTCCTTAAGCTCACAGTGGTTCCATGCAGTAACTTAAATGAGAGGCTATTAATTTATCTGTGACTGAAAAACCCAAACCAGATGGATTAGTTTGAGTTCTCACAAAGGAGAGCTATGAGTTATGGTCATGGTGGGGGATACATTTCTTTTTCAGTTGCCTTCTTTCAAGCTTCTCTTTCAGCTGCTTCGTTCTGTTAGGCTTTCAGAACATTGTGGCATCTAATCTCTTCTAAAAAGTCCCTTTGAGTAAGAGGCAAGGAGCAGATGCTATTTTCAAATGTAAAAATGTAGCTAAAAGGTGAAACACAAGCTTGCTGGGGACAATTCATAAATCCTATGTGTTCCACTACTCTCTCTTCTGCCAAAGAGAAGCCAAATTGGAAGTACAGTTTCAACAGCAGAGAGATTGGTCTCCTTTTAAAGGCATATTCTTCTTTCTAAGTCTCTGCATGGATTTAGGACTAATAAATGAATGTGATGGTGCCAGCTGTTCACTGCCTTCTCTGTGTACAAGAGCATGCCTGGTTAGCCTTTGCTGGGTCTGCTGAGACTATCAAGTAGTGCCCCACTACAGAGCCTTTGAGCTAGCAAGCTGCATCAAACTTTACATATTGTATTGTAAAGCCTGAGTCTTGGGCATACCCTCAGGATCAGCTTCACTGGTTTAAGTGAGGATGTAGGTATCCATCTAGAGAACTGAGATACCACCCAGACATTGGATGGGAATAAGTTTAATATGGTTCAGTAATTTTCCTGTGCAAATTAGAGCATCTCTTCTCTGCTCTTTTACCCATTCACTGTCAAAACCCCCCAACCCAAACCAACCCAAAAACCCCATGACAGTTTGTTAAAGCACATGGCTAAAAAGAACTTGGTGAGAACACTGATAGAACAATTTTTTGTCATCACAAAAAGTGGTGGGAGATTTCATATGCAAGGCAGCACTTGGCCCTGAATGGCAGAGGGGTGTGAGGCAGACACGAAAGAGGCACAACATCCATCTGCCTCTCCCTGTGGCTTCCAGAGTGGCACGCAGCATTCCAACAGGCATTCCCGTGGCAGGGTGGCAAGCAGAAGGCCTTGTCATGACTGCTAAGGAGGTTTCACAGATAACCATCCGTGGAGACAAACCAGAGAAATGCAGTTAATGAGCTGGAATAGCACGGACCTGACAAGCCCTGTAGCTTGAGCTGGTGTGTTCCTTCACACTGCACACATCTGTCACAAACAGGCTCATGAAATCATTTGCCATTTGCTTTATCTGCAGGAGCATTCTTTATGTGCTGACATCATGCAAAACGTGCCAGGGTAAGCAAATAAAACAGCTTGGGCTAAGAGCAGCACCTGTCTTCTTAACTTGCTTTGGCCAAGGGCTAAGCTGATAAAAATGCCCGCAGCCTGGGTGAGAATTTCTCACAACCATCTTTGCATCCTAGCCCTCTCACTCAAAGTTAGCCTGAGTCACAGAGTTAGGTGGAGAGCTCCAGTTTAAAATGTAATAGTGATGGAAGGATGGGGGAAAACTGTTGCTTCCAAATCAGCAGCTCCTTCTAGCATAAGTCTCAGTTCAGACTAGCTCTGTTCTTCTCCAAGGATCTATTTAAAGCCAGCATAAATATCACACTGGCCCCTTGGACTGACCCTGACAGATCACACTTACAAGCTTATCTTCTCCATTGCTTCTTTATGTCATGGTTTCACCAGGCAACCAGCACCAGAACAAAAGGACACAGTCTCAAGCTGCACCAGGGGAGGTTCAGACTGGGTGTTAGGAAGAAATTCTACACAGAGAGAGTGATTGCCCATTGGAATGGGCTGCCTGGGGAGGTGGTGGAGTCACCATCATTGGAGGTATTTAGGAGGAGACTTGATAGGGTGCTTGGTGCCATGGTTTAGTTGATTAGGTGGTGTTGGATGATAGGTTGGACGAGATGATCTTGAAGGTCTCTTCCAACCTGGTTTATTCTATTCTATTCTAAGCTCCCTTCCCTAGCTTATGAGTTCTGCTGGCTCCTTTCCCCTGCCATCACTCAGCCTTGCCAGGGAACAGTCAGGCAGTGTTACAATCCTCATTGTGCTTATGCTGGGCTTTTTTCCTTTCTTCTTTTCCTCATGTTGTGTTTTTCTTTCCTCCCAAGAAGTTCTACTTACCTTCAAGTTCTAGACCTCTAAGTTAAACCAAAGTTTGCCATTCTTTTCATTTTATGGGAAGTTTTGACAACGTGGTGTTCTCCTTAAAACCCTTACTGCAGTCATTGGAGAGCCTCTGTCCCATAATAAAACCATTTTCTAGCTCTCATTCCATGAAGGGAAGTTCAACAACACAACTCCTAGGCACAGGAAAAGAAGGCCATAAAAAGAAATAAAATGGAGATCATTAATTTCATAATTCATCATTAGAAAAAGGCTCAGGAGTTTGAAAACTTGAGGTTGGCAGCAATCCTAAATCCACTTTTCCTCAGCAGTCTTCCTTGGGCTGGTGGTTTAATTAGATAAATTTGATGAGAAAAGCATCTTGTACCCCAGGCAGGCACCACCTCCAGAGTAAATCCCCTGTTTCCAAGTGAAAAGGAACAACTTGTCTCTCCATGGATTAAGTAGAATAAAGCTTTCTTCATGAATTTAAACTTTTCACTCTGATTTCTAGGATTAATTCTGTATTTCTGTAATTAATTCTACGATTCTGTTTCAGCCTTCCAGTCCTCATCCCTCTTGGCACCCTCCATGCTGACCCTCCCTGAGAAAGGTTGGCTGACATCCATCCAGTGACATCCACACCACCCTTCTACAATGCCAGGCCACCATAAAAAGATCCATAAAATCTGCAGGCCCCTGAACCTTGTCACTCTGCCAGCAAGGAAAAAAAACACTCAGATAAAAGGCGATGGTGCCAACAGAAAAATAAGTTAGGAAAGAGATGGAAGACTTGAAGGGGTTTAGAATAAACCAAACCAGGTTGGAAGAGACCTTCCAGATCATCGCATCCAAACCATCAACCAATCCAACCCACCCAAACAACTAACCCATGGCACCAAGCACCCCATCAAGTCTCCTCCTGAGCACCTCCAGTGATGGTGACTCCACCACCTCCCTGGGCAGCACATTCCAATGCCCAATCTCTCTTTCTGGGAAGAACTTCTTCCTAACATCCAACCTGAACCTTCCCTGGCGCAGCCTGAGACTGTGTCCACTTGTTGTGCTGCTGGTTGCCTGGGAGAAGAGACCAACATCTGCCTGTCTACAGCCTCCCTTCAGGTAGTTGTAGAGAGCAATAAGGTCACCCCTGAGTCTCCTCTTCTCCAGGCTAAGCAACCCCAGCTCCCTCAGCCTCTCCTCAGAGGGCTGTGTTCCAAACCCCTCACCAACTTCGTTGCCCTTCTCTGGACTCCTCATTCTCTCCTGAGTACCTAGTGACATCGGTAATGAGAGCACAAAGACAGCATGCTCCTGTAATATGTGGAACTCACCTTCCAGAAGTCTGTTAGAATAGAACAGAATAGAATCAATCAGGTTGGAAAAGACCTTCGGGATCAGAGTCCAACCTATCACCCAACACCATCTAATCAACTAAACCATGGCACCAAGTGCCCCATACAGTCTCTTCCTAAACACGACCAGTAATAGTGACTTCCCCACCTCCCTGGGCAGCACATTCCAATGGCAAATCTCTCTTTCCATGAAGAACTTCTTCCTAACATCCAGCCTAAACCTCCCCTGGTGCAGCTTGAGACTGTGTCCTCTTATTCTGTGGCTGGTTTTCTGGGAGAAGAGACCAACCCCCACCTGGCTACAACCTCCCTTCAGGGAGTTGTAGAGATCAAGAAGGTCTCCCCTGAGCCTCCTCTTCTGCAGGCTAAGCAACCCCAGCTCCCTCAGCCTCTCCTCACAGGGCTGTGCTCCAAACCCCTCCCCAGCTTTGTTGCCCTTCCCTGGATCCCTTCCAGCAATTCAGCATCTTTCCTAAACTGAGGGGCCCAGAACTGGACACAGAGCTCAAGGTGTGGCCTAACCAGTTTTCCTACTTGCCGAATAGGGTACAACACCCTTGGTAGTGCTTTACTCACCCTACCTCCTCCTCTTGGCAAGATGCTCTAATCTTGCCAACCTTTCCCAGGACACCATACATGCCACCTGGAGGAAAAGTTTCTCTTTCTCCTACCCTCCCATCTGTTCTATATATTCCTCTTTGATCTCCCCACCCTCAGCACTTTATCCTCTGATCATCCCTAGACCTCAGACTCCAGCTGTACAACCTTTTTCCCTGTCACTGTTTCTCTTTGGCTTTCGCCTTGTGGTTTTATCACACTACTGAAACCATTAAGCTGCAATAGCCTTAACTGAAGCCTCCTTCATCTATGATTCTATTCCATCTCTTACTTTCTTTTCTCTTGAAATTCTGAGTGAGCTTCTAAAATTGATTTTAGGCCATCTGCTCTCTCATTATGTACTCCTTAATCAGGCAGATTGTCTGCATTACGGTCACAAAATCAGAACCAAAGGTAGGAAGGGTATTCAAGATTCTACCTACCCAGGTCAGCTCAGTTCTTTCTGCAGGAATTTCTGAACAATAACTATGTAGATTTTCTTTTAAAAAAGTCCTTAAAAAGCAAAGATATTCCCCATCCTCTCCAGAAAACTCAGTTCCAGTGCTTTGCTCTCTTTGCTCAGTCCCTTTATATTTAGAAAGATTTTTCACAGTATCAGTTCCAAAGCTCCCTAGCAGTATTTTGAGCCTTTTTCTTCTTGAGCTCTCCCAGCCCACATGGAGAACAGCTTGTAACCCTCTTCTTTCAGCAACCTTTTACATATTTGAATCCTCTTATCGTGTCCCTTTTCTGTCTTCTGGTGTTTCAGACTAAACAATTTCAGATCTTTCAAGCTTAGCTTGAAGGCATACTTCTAAACCTCTCACCATTTTTACATCTTGTGGATTCTCTCCAACTGATTCACATCTCTCTTTGGAGCAGCAAATGCAAACCTAGGCAGAGGATTCTCACTGAGGCCTTTTGAGCAGTAAGGAAGGTGGCAATATGAGGGGGGGTTTGTAAAACATACAGAGGTTCTGTGCACTTCAACAAGGGGGAGAATCTAGAGTGGGTTTGGGGTGGGATTTCCCCCCTTTTTGCTCTTGCCCAAATGCCCTGAGTTCAGAGTAGCTCTGTCTTGCAATAGAAGGGAGCCAAACTCTTGATTTATCAAGTTGTTTGCAGTGTGCTTCCAGAGTGCTTCTTGCACACATTTTAGGACTCACTCACCCTTCCAGAAATTATTTATTTGCATCAGTTTCAGCAGAACACAGAGGAGAATAAAAAATGGCCTCTGCTGTTCACTTGCTGTTAGGGGATGGGGAAAAGAAGAAATTGTTCTCAGTAGTCTGTTTCTGAGGCACAGCGTGTCTGGCTTATGACCACAGTTGAGGAAGTTGTCACTTTGTTTGAACTGTTATGTTTCTGGAAGTCTTATTTCTCCTCCTACCTCTTCTTTCTTCTGCAGTGTCCAGTTTTGAAAACAAATGGACAGATGTTCTCTTGGATCAGCTTGCAACGTCAGGAGTGCAAACAGACTTTGGCTGTTTAGGTTAGGAAATGAGATGCAGACAATCTGATAAATAAACAGTGTTTGTTACTCCAGTTTAAAGTGTGCTCTGGATCTCTTTTCAAAACCCTCCTACATGTGCTTCTCATTTGGAGACCTTGATGACAAGGTCAGAGTGCTCTTTAACCACTTTCTGTTGTAACAGAAGTGAATGTTTCTGAACTGTAACCATACTAAAGAAACAATAACAAGAGAATTGATTTACATATAAATTAACTCCAGAGATACTCATAAGACCTAAATCTGCACAGATGAAGTAGAATTACAGGGCTTAGGGCAGTGTGAATTGGAATATTCTGTGGTTTGGATTCAGATTTTTAATCAGCTGGTACACAGTTACCCAGTTTGGATTGGGACAAGAAAGAGTGGAAAATACTGTAGTCAGGTAACTGCATTGTAATGGTTATAGGGTCATATATTTAGTTAGGGAGCATCCAAATGGCACTTCCTTCTCCAGCAGCACACAGATTCCCAGGGCAGCACTAAAGCATCATTTTACTCTTAATTGTGTAGAACCATGTGCCACCCTGCCATGACTATATGGACTACACAGCACAACAGAGACCAATACCCATGGCTTCAATGATACCCACGCAGCTAGGCAGAAGTAGCAACTGCCAGAGAGCAGCAACCCGCACTGCACGCCCACCAAGAGATGGGGACAACCACAACAGTACAATTAAATTCATTAAAAGCCAACACAGACATTTTTCCCCTGCCATGACAAAGGGAGGAGGAGGAGAGAAGGGCAGCGAGGCTTGGGAGAGGCCTCGAGCACAAGCCCTATGAGCAGAGGCTGAGGGAGCTGGTGGTGTTTAGCCAGGAGAAGAGGAGGCTTAGGGCAGACCTTATTGCTCTCTACAACTACCTGAAGGGAGGTTGTAGCCAGATGGGGGTTGGTCTCTTCCCCAGGCAACCAGCCACAGAACAAGAGGACACAGTCTCAAGCTGCACCAGGAGAAGTTTAGGCTGGAGGTGAGGAGAAAGTTCTTCACAGAAAGAGTTGTTGGCCATTGGAATGTGCTGCCCAGGGAGGTTTTGGAGTCACCATCCCTGGAGGTGTTCAAGAGGAGATTGGACTTGGTGCCATGGTTTAGTCATGACAGATTGGACTTGATGATCTTTGAGGTCTCTTTTGACCTTGGTGATTCTGTGATTCTGTGTGATTTAGAATGCAGTAGGTGAATTTTGGAGCCAGCTCCTGCAATTTTCTTAAGGGCATGGTGAGTACATGCCTCACTGTCCTTTGGGACTTGCATAAAATCACAATCTGGCCCTCAAGGGAGAAGACAGATACCCACTGAGTCACCAGGAATATTTCCTGTATTGCTTTGGATTTGTCTTGAGGCACCTCCCTCCCAGCTATGCAGGAAGCATCATTTCCAGCAGACAGAGGTGATTCAGAACCCATAAAACGGTCATTTTTCCAAGGAATGGAGATCCTTCCCTGAGTGACTTCTCATTCACATAGTTTTTACTGCCACATTTGAATGTGGAATGAATTCAAATTCCAGTGAAAAGTGTTCACCAAGAACAAGCAGTGGGCCATGAAACCCTCTACTGTTCTGAAGAGGAACACCCAGTCATTGGTGTGACTTCTAATTTTTTTTGCCTGCCTTGCTCTCTGCATCACCTTTTTTTATTTTTTATTTTTAAATTAATTTTAAAACAAACAACCCTTGCCAGGCTGGACAGATGGGCAGAGTCCAATGGCAGGAGATTCAACACATCTAAGTGCCAGGTTCTACACATTGGCCACAACAACCCCATGCAGTGCTACAGGCTGGGGTCAGAGTGGCTGGAGAGCAGCCAGGCAGAAAGGGACCTGGGGGTACTGAGGCACTGACTGACAGCTGGCTGCACATGAGCCAGTAGTGTGCCCAGGTGGCCAAGAAGGCCAATGGCATCCTGGCCTGCATAAGGAAGAGTGTGGCAAGCAGGAGCAGGGAAGTCATTCTGCCCCTGTACTCAGCACTGGTAAGGCCACACCTGGAGTCCTGTGTCCAGTTCTGGGCCCCTCAGTTTAGGAAAGATGTTGAGTTGATGGAACGTGTCCAGAGAAAGGCAACAAAGCTGGGGAGGGGTTTGGAGCATAGCCCTATGAGGAGAAGCTGAGGGAGCTGGGGTTGCTTAGCCTGGAGAAGAGGAGGCTCAGGGGTGACCTTCTTGCTGTCTACAACTCCCGGAAGGGAGGTTGTAGCCAGGAGGGGGTTGGTCTCTTCTCCCAGGCAACCAGCACCAGAACAAGAAGACACAGTCTCAAACTGTACCAGGGGAAGTTTAGGCTGGAGGTGAGGAGAAAGTTCTTCCCCAGAGAGAGTTGTTAGCCATTGGAATGTGCTACCCAGGGAGGTGGTGGAGTCACCATCCCTGGAGGTGTTCAAGAGGGGACTGGACGTGGCACTTGGTGCCATGGTTTAGTAGTCATGAGGTGTTGGGTGACAGGTTAGACTTGATGATCTTTGAGGTCTTTCTCAACCTTATTGCTTTTATGATAATTAGTTTGAAAGTTGTGACTAGTTGTTACCTCAGAGTAAACATGCTTTGCTGATCAAGATGCACACGTGGGCAAGGTTTACTTTGTATTTTATGAAGGCTGCATGGGTGGCTAGTTAATAGAATTCAATAGATGCTCTGTTCCACCTGACCATATCACCAAATACTTTGTGATTGATTACAGATTTTTAAAACCCCCAAACCTCAATAACTAAAGCTGTGGCACTACTTTGAATTACTGTTATACAGAAGCTACCAAATCTTTTGTTGAAGTAAAGGTGGGTAGCCCACCGACCCTCTGTGCTCTTGGAAAGTGCAACTTACTAGGATGCTGTGGATGTATCACCTCTAAAAAGGGATTCATGTCCAAGTGCCATTGTGTTTGTATCACAACAGGGACCTCGATTACATTTGGAGACACTGGTGACCCTTTTTAGGGGCTGATAACATTGAAGACAAGCATAAGGGAAGACAAAATACCTGCCGGCTTTCTGCCCCCTGCACTCAAAGAGATCGCAGCTGCTCTCTTCACTTACATTCTCTTATATTTGTATCTATTTGCACTCTTTTAAGCCCACAGCTGGTTACATCGAGTGGGTGGCCGCGGCCGGTCCGACCTCGGGCCCTTACCCCTCGGAGCGGTGATTTACCAGCAGTGCTCCTACCTGAAGGGTGCGAGCCCCAGCCGGCTCTGCCCTCCCATCGGGAGCCAAGCCAGCCCGTCCCGTCGCAGCGCGGCTCTCAGCCAGTCCCGCCCCGGTCCGGCGGCCCGCCCGCGGAGAGCCGTCCCTCCCCGCCCGGGGTGGGGCCTGCCCGGCGGTACCGCCGCGGGGCTGTTGTGGCCGCTGCTGGAGGCGACGGGGGGCACGTCCCACATATAACTGTGCGGCTCCGCTCGGCGCCGGCCTCACTGCTTCCCAGGCACGGCGTTCACCTTGCGCGGCAGCTCGGCCATGGCTCGGCTCCCCTGTCCCGTGAGCCGGTCCTGAGGAGCAGCTGAGCTGCCGCACTTCGGACGGACCGAGCTGGTCTTGACTCTGCGCCTTTGTACCGCAGCCTTCTTTCCTACTTCCTTTCACCTACTGCTCCTTCCCGCTCCGCCTGCAGAAGCTCTGCTCGGGGCTGAAGACACTTCCCTGCCCGTGTGTGCATAAAGCTCGACTTTCCCTTCTCTTGCAGCAGCGCCGTTGCACTTTCCCCGCCTCCTCCTCATCCTCTCGGGGCGGGCGGGCTCGCACCCCTTCTCGGCCGCTGTCCCCGCCAGCAGCCCGCCGAGGATGCGGCTCTCGGTGCTGAGCCCGTTGCTTCTGCTCTCCTTCAGCTGCAGCCCGGGCGCCGCGGACCTCCTTGTGGCCCGAGCCAAGTGCCCGACCCGCTGCGATGTCTCCAAGTGCCCCAGCCCTAGCTGCCCCAGCGGCTACGTCCCCGACCGCTGCAACTGCTGCCTCATCTGCGCCGCGGGCGAGGGGGACTCCTGCGGCCGCAAAGAGGACCCGCCTTGCGGGGACAGCCTCGACTGCCGCTACCCCATGGGCAAGCGCTTCGCCAAGGGGGTCTGCCAGTGCAAGCTCAGCGCCCAGGTGTGCGGCAGCGACGGCCGGACCTACGAAAACATCTGCCAGCTGAAGGCGGTGAGCCGCAAGGCGCTGCAGCACGGCCTGCCCGCCGTTGCCCAGGTTCAGAAGGGAGCCTGTGAATCGGGTAGGAGCATGGCAGGGCATGCCCGGGGGAGCGGGGGGCAGAGGGCAGTGGGTGGACAGCAGAGGGCCGGGCTGTTTTCCACACTAAGAAAAATGGTGATCCTGTGGTCCTGCACTAGCCGGGGAGTGGAACTAGATGATCAGGTAATTAGTGATAGAACAGAGAATTAGAACAAGAGGCAATAGCCTCAAGCTACGACTGGACGTTAGGAAAAGTTCGCCGAGTGGTCAGGCATTAGAATGTGCTGCCCAGGGAGGTGGTGGAGTCACCAGCACTGGGTGTGTTTAAAGGTGGTTTGGATGGTGGTGCTTGGGGATATGGCCTAGGGGTGAACCTTGTAGAGTAGGGTTCTGGGTTGGACTTGGTGATGCTGAGGGTCTTTTCCAACCTGACTGTTCCTGTGATGTTCAGACATCCCTTCCAGCCCCTACCATTCAGTGATCCTGTGTGACCTGGGAAGGCTGGGTGGCTCTAGGGTTGGCAAGAGACTGCAAGGTATCTCACCTGGCTGCCAGCAATCACTGTGATGTAGAGGTGGTGCTCAGGTCCTTTCTGAACAGAGAAATCCTTCTTGAACGTCATTGTGGGCCCGAGGCCTGGTGGTGTGGTTGGAGAAGGTTTTGCCTTGGCATGGCTGTGGAGAGTTGATGTGCTGCATGCTGCTGCAAGGCTCAGGTGAGCTGGAGGTGAATGCACCTGACAGCACAGTCTTCTGTCTGCAGTAACATACTAGGGTCTATGCTCAGATATTGATATGCTGTGGCAACTTCAGTCTGGAAGGTTTTACTTCAGACAGTTTAGTAATCTTTGAAGTGGATCATTTTAAAACCTATTATTAAAGTGGGTCACTTCATGGAAGTGTCACTCTGCTAATATCTTTCCATATACATACTGATTACTAACAGGTTATTTTGAGGGTTGGCTTCTACTCTCTTTCTCATTTTGCTCCTGGAAAGAAAATTCATAGGCATAATAGAGCTTTAAATCATGCATTAGTGTTTCCTTTGAGTCAGGTGAACCCCTAACCACCCTGTTTATTCATAGATAGCAAGCTTGACAAAATTATTGGGAGAGGTCAAAGGGAGAAGAGCTACTGTTGTAGCCTCTGAGTTGGGCACCTTTCATATATCCCACTCCTGAGAAGAGGTAAACTGTGGTGCTGAGAGTGAGGAGCTCAAGTGATATTCCTGGAGTTCCTTTAGGAGTATCTCTTGTCAGAGGCAAGAATTGCTCAGAGTGCCAGCCTGGAACAGCAAATGATCAGTGTCTCTGGTGTTGTGTAGCTGTAAGTTGCTGTTTGTCTGTTCTTTTTCACATCATCATCCATTAGCTCTCGTGCTCCTAATACTTGGTTGGAACTGATCCACATGAAATAATCAGAGTGTGAGCTAGCCTGCAGCTGAGGGCTTACTGAGTGCTTAGGCTTTGGTATATATGACATTTCCTTTAAGGAATCCTCCTGAATCTACTGTTAACAGGCTTAGGAATTTGGAGCCATGAAGTAGAAATAACTTGTTTTTGTTCCAGGCAACTATTTTAGCGTTCACTTTCTTCTGGCTTTGTTTTTCTTGTCCCAGAAAACCTCAGCTTCAGTTGAAGCATCTGGTTCTCTGTTAAGTCTAAAGAATTGTTGTATTCAGTTCTACAGCTGGACAAATTGAAGCTTAAAGAAACCAAATGCCTTGCTCAAGGTCAGACTGAGGTGGTGGTTGAGCCAGGAATAGAACTCAGTGACGGTTTGGGGGTGTTTTGTTGTTGTTATTTTTTTAAACAATGGCATGCAAAGGCTGTAATGAGAGGTTTAAAAGAAAGCTGAGAGTTTAAAATTACTCTCTCTCTCTTCCCTGCTCTCGAAAGCAATTTGGCCTTAGATGACTCAGAGTTTGAAAGGCTAGCTAGTCATGCCACTTAACCATACATACATTAAAACAATCTCAGATAACTGTAGCTTTGCATAGTGACTTAGGCCAATTTCACAGCATGCAGTTTTTGAAACCTCTGCTCCTGTCCATTTCCAGTTGCTTGTCTTGATGCTGAGTCTGGCTCTGACAGGCTGAGATGCTGAGGTCTCCTGTTGGTATGAGGGAGGTTGTAGACAGGCGGGGGCTGGTCTCTTCTCCCAGGCAACCAGCACCAGAACAAGAGGACACAGTCTCAAGCTGTGCCAGGGGAGGTTTAGACTGGATGTTAGGAAGAAATTCTTCATAGAGAGAGTGGCCATTTGAATGTACTGTCCAGGGAGGTGGTGGAGTCACCATCGTTGGAGGTGTTTAGAAGGAGGCTGGATGGGGTGCTTGGTGCCATGGTTTAGTTGATTAGATGGTGTTGGATGATGGGTTGGACTCGATGATCTTGAAGGTCTCTTCCAACCTGGTCTGGTCTGCTCTATTTCTATTCTATTCTATTCTATTCTATTCTATTCTATTCTATTCTATTCTATTCTATTCTATTCTATTCTATTCTATTCTATTCTATTCTATTCTATTCTATTCTATTCTATTCTATTCTATTCTATTCTATCCCTGCCATCAAAGCCTTGCAGCTGTCTCCAACTGCATTTAGAGGAATGCACTGCAAGGTACTGGCTAGAAACAGACTCTAGTCACATTCCTTTACTGATTGTTTTACTTGTGTCTGATTTTGTTTGGAGTTCCTGCAGGTGAGGCTGGAAATTGTACAGCATTGGGTTTAGCTCAGGGTGTAGCACTTCCAGGCTGACACCATAGGTTTACCTTATGAGAGTCACTTGGGAGGAAGGAGTAACAAGCATCTGAAGGCAGTGAGGTGTCTGTGCTGGAAGGCTTGTGCCAGTCTGTCTGGCTGTGTGACTGCTACACTGCACAAGAAAGCCCCTTTGGTGCTGGTTCACCAGATTGCTCTCAGCTGTGCACAGTAGACATGCATTGTATAAACAAGTTGCCCGAACCATAATGTGGCATTAAACTCACCGAGGCTTTATGGTCAGTGCACAGCTATGCAACTTGATCTTAATGCTGAATTAATCCGAAAAGCTGCCCATGAACCTATGTTTCCAGCAGATGTTTCTGTTTTTTAAGCAGAGACATTATAATCTTTTATTTGTCTTTCATTTCTCTCCATGAAAGCACAGTGGGGACAGTGTTTATCCCTGGTGATCAGATCTGCCAGGTTGCCGTCCTCCCTTAGACATAATAATTTTGCTGAGCACAGATCTTTTCTGAAGCTGGTTTGAAAAGGGGGAACAGCCTTAAAAGAATGAGTTTCCCAGGCTCACAGGTTCCTAATGAATACAAAATTGTGGATTTTAATGCAGTGTGCTGTCTTTAAGAAAGCATTGAATGTGATCTGATTGAATTCTGGAGGGAGCAACTTGGCAGATATTCAGAGACTTGCAGTCTTTTGCAAATATAAATGGGTCTGGCTTTATTTTCTTCAGGGGGATTATGACAGTTTACTTCTGCTGTTTGGTTTTTTTCCTTTCTTCTTCTTTTTCTATTCATAGTAGATGAATTCTACAAATTGATTGGAGCTCCTGATTTGCAGGAGTCTTAATGAGATTGCAGAGGTGCTGTTTCTGCAAGAAAGCCAATAAAATCACTGTTAGATGAACTCAGAGCTGTAGGTGACAGTACTGTCCAAGAAAAAGCTTTAAGCTAATCAAGGATATTCCAACCTGACAGGCACTGAGCTTTGGCCCTGTAAATCCAATGTAGCTGGAGCCCTTAGAGCTGTAAATGTAAGTTGACATTTTACAGGACAGGATGAACACTAACTCTGGCTTGTGCACCTACATCCAAATCTGGGGTTTGAGTGTTCTGTGAGAGGAGCTGGGGAGCTTCTGAAGATCTAACTAGTTCAGATGGTAGGGTGGGAGTTAGACCTGCTGAGCACAAGCCCTGTGAAGAGAGGCTGAGGGAAATGGGGTTGCCTAGCTTGGAGAAGAGGAGGCTCAGAGGAGACCTTATTGCCCTCTACAACTACCTGAAGGGAGGTTGTAGCCAGGTGGGGGTTGGTCTCTTCTCCCAGGCAACCAGCACCAGAACAAGAGGAAACAGTCTCAAGTTGTGCCAGGGGAGGTTTAGGCTGGATGTTAGGAAGAAGTTCTTCACAGAAAGTGAGATTGGCCATTGGAATGTGCTGCCCAGGGAGGTGGTGGAGTCACCATCACTGGAGGTGTTTAGAAAGAGACTGGATGGGGTGCTTGGTGCCATGGTTTAGTTGATTAGATGGTGTTGGGTGATAGCTTGGACTTGATCTCTAAGGTCTTTCCCAACCTGGTTAATTCTATTCTGTTCTAAAAGCTGCTGCATTTGTGGTTGGAGAAGATTGAGACAATCTGATTCTGTTGAAATGTGAAGACAGCTAAAGACTCATACTGTGTAAATGTGGTTTTGCTTGAAGTACAGCCTGATTGCAGCACCTTTAACCTCTTGGTTATACAAGAGGTAGTTAATTGGATCAAATTATGGCTTTTTTTGCCAAGATAAATTAGCTTTGGTTAGTGTGAGATGATTTTGAATATGCAGTAATAATGTGGGAAATAATGGATGTTAGTGAGTGACCTTTGAGAAAAATGTGTGGCAAATATCAGTAGGTCAATAGGTCACAATGCACAAAGCTGCTGGAGATTTGGAGCTTTTGCTTCCACAGGCCAGCAGAGGTCTGAGAGCTGTGTGAAGCTCTGCAGGGCAGCAACAGCGGCTTGGGGAGGTGGGAAGGGAAGAAGACAACACATGTTAAATGTTTTAGAAAGAACAGGAGCAGCAGCTGGTGTCTGCCAACTGAAGCAAACTAAAGGGTAGAATCATAGAATCAATAAGGTTGGAAAAGACCTCAAGGATCATCAAGTCCAACCTGTCATCCAACACCTCCTGTCTACTAAACCATGGCACCAAGTGCCACATCCAATCCCCTCTTGAACACCTGCAGGGATGGTGGCTCCATCACCTGCCTGGGCAGCACATTCCAATGGCTAACAACTCTCTCTGGGAAGAACTTTATCCTCATCTCCAGCCTAAACTTCCCCTGATGCAGCTTGAGACTGTGTCCTCTTGTTCTGGTGCTGCTTGCCTGGGAGAAGAGACCAAGCCCCTCCTGGCTACAACCTCCCTTCAGGTAGTTGTAGACAGCAAGAAGGTCTTTCCTGAGCCTCCTCTTCTCCAGGCTAAACAACCCCAGCTCCCTCAGCCTCTCCTCACAGGGCTGTGCTCAAGGCCTCTCCCCAGCCTTGTTGCCCTTCTCTGGACACATTCAAGTGTCTCAATGTCCTTCTTAAACTGAGGGGCCCAGAACTGGACACAGGACTTAAGGTGTGACCTACCCAATGCTGAATACAGGGGTACAATGACTTCCCTGCTCCTGCTGGCCACACTATTTGTGATGCAGGCCAGGATGCCATTGGCCTTCTTGGCCACCTGGGCACACTGCTGACTCATATTCAGCTGAAAACCAGTACCCCCAGGTCCCTTTCTGCCTGGCTGCTCTCCAGCCACTCTGACCCCAGCCTGTAACACTGCATGGAGTTATTGTGGCCAAAGTGCAGCACCTGGCACTTGGACTTGAAAGCCCTGATTCTACTCCTAGTTACAATACTTGCTTCCAGGGTCACTATGCACAATGTGTGCCATGTTGGCTGTTGCTTCCCTCTTCAGTTTTATCAAGCTGCAATTCTTCCTTTTTAAAGGATATTGAGAACTTCTGATGGAAACCAGCACTTAACATTTTAGTACATAATAATTAATTAACAGTAATCAATATTTCAGTTCCCTTAAACAGTGTGAGAGCAAATATTAGCTTGCAGTTACAAGTCCACAGCTTGAGTTCCTAGTATGTCTTATAAAGGTTAAAGCTTCTCATCACTCCCAGGAAATGATTCAAGGGAGATCAGTTTCTATGGAGGCATCTGAACTTTAAGTCAATGTCCTGTCATCAGAAATTAGTTCCCACCAGACAATAGTAAGAGCAGCTCACCTCTTGTCAGATCTTCAGTTACAGCTTTCCTACAAAGTCTGCATGTCTGTTATTTCTGATGCTCCTTGGGTTTAGCTTTCCCTTTAATATGTAGTGCAGGTTTGGACTCATTCAGGTCTGAGTGTTCTTGTCCTCTGGCCCCAGTATGGAGGTTCTGGACTTGTGCTCAGACTAAGGAATGCTCTCAGTATGGTATGGAAGTAGGACAAAATATGCTTCAGTTTTACAGCCTCCTCTCTGTTGCTGCATTTTGTTTTCACTGTCTCTCTCCATGCTTACATCCATCCCCTGCTTTTTTTCAGACTTCTCTTCCCTTCTTTTCTACCCCAAATCTTCACTGGAAAGCCAGTGCCACCTGTGATGTTTCCCTGGGGGCTAGTCAGGAGTGGTTTAAACCTGAGTTCTTTGGCAGGTGTCTTCCTCTGCTTGTGGCCATGTGCAGTGATGATTTTGCTGCCCTGACATACATAAAGCTATGTTGGTTTCTACCAACTGGAAGCCTACTTTCACCACACATCCACACCCCCCACAGCCCCATTCTATGCTGGCTCACCAGCTGAGTGTCTAGCCAACTGCCTTTCACAGATGCTAAGTGTGATGATAATGTTCCATCCCATCAGTGGACGTTGCTGTAAAGGAGGTACAGCATGATCAGGCAAGCTGTTTGTGTGAACTGAGAGTAAGAGAAATCTTCAGTGGCTTAGGAAGATGAATTAGTAACAGCAAATTGTGCTTACATCTGGCTGTCCTCTGTGATTCCTGTTTGCAGTGTCTCTTTCAGGCTAAGTAGTGACACAGTTGGGTAGAGAGATTTGTCAGAGTGCGTGAGAATGTCCATGAACATAATAGACCCAGGCCAGGCCTGCCAAGTTGTTCTTCTGTTTATACCAACTCACATAAGTGGAGCTTGCTCAGTGTAAGCATGGTTTCTTTCCCCTCACAAGTAAATCCCGTGGCCAGGAACAGGAAAAGGAGCTCATGGATTTCTATGGAGAAGTGCCTAATTGTCTTGATCTGGTTTCTTCAACACTTTCTTCCTTGGAACCAGTGTTGGCTCCACTCTGGAAGTTGCTGTCTTTGCTTCATGTCTTTTGAATGCTGTGGTAATGTAAGGCCTTTGCTTTCTGACTTTGTACAGCCTTTAACACTTCATGGTCAAAGTGAGAACGCAATCTCAAGCTGTGCCAGGGGAGGTTTAGGCTGGATGTTAGGAAGAAATTCTTCATAGAGAGAGTCATTGGCCATTGGGATGTGCTGCCCGGGGAGGTGGTGGAGTCACCATCACTGGAGGTGTTTAGGAAGAGACTGGATGCACTTGGTGCCATGGTTTAGTTGATTAGATGGTGTTGAGTGATAGGTTGGACTTGATGATCTCAAAGGTCTCTTCCAACCTATTCTATTCTATTCTATTCTATTCTATTCTATTCTATTCTATTCTATTCTATTCTATTCTATTCTATTCTATTCTATTCTATTCTATTCTATTCTATTCTATTCTTTCTAAGAGACTGTAGCTACCATAACAACCTATTCTGTCACCCACTATCATGAATCAGTCAGTGAGACAACTTCTTTTTCGAGTGGGTTAGACTCCATCGTGCTGTAATCTTTATATTCATCCCAAGTAACTTACAAGTTGCAAGGTTTAATGGTCAGTAAAACATTTGTAGATAAGGACTGGTGAAGATGACCTTTGAAGTAAGAACTACACAGAACACTAAAATGCCTTGGAATGGGCTGCCCAGGGAGGTGGTGGAGTTACCATCACTGGAGGTGTTAAAAAAGAGGCTGATGAGGCACTTAGTGCCATGGTTTAGTTGATTAGATGGTGCTGGGACTTGATCTCAAAGGTCTTTTCCAACCTGGTTAATTCTATTCTTTTTGTGTGCTTTTCCTTTTGTGTGTGATTCCTCCTACCTGCTTTCCTTGTAAAGACAGAATCTGGGCTGGACTCGTGGCTTGAATGTGGTGTAGAAATAGGCAAACCCTGAACCCTTAGAGACCAGATGTTGACTTGGCACACAAATGCTAATGTGGAGTATGTTCATCCTTCAGCATGTTATGAGCAAGTCATGGTGGTGCAAGGCATAAATTCTGAGGGGTTGATTCTGCTTAGAGTTTAGAAAATAGAGCCTCTCCATCCTGACTAAATGGCAGGAAAAGAATTACATCTCCTGGGTAAGCAGTGTGCTCTTGCATCAGGTTTGAAAAAAGCCCAAAGTGTTAGTGCTGTATCTGATTACTGCTCCCTTCCCTACATCCCATAGCTCCTGTTCAAACATCAGGCTGTGAGCAAGGAGGATTGCTCTTAGAGTGTAGTAACAAGTCTCCTATCGTAGCTTTAATATGTAGAGATGTGTCCCTGTGGATTAGGGATTGCAGGGATGTATAACATGATGGCACAAGCAGTGTTAGTACCTTGTGATACCAGCAGCCAGGATGTGTGGGTTTTTTCCTCCTCCTAAGATCTTCATCCCACAGGAGTCTATTCAGTGTTCAGAGATGCTGTGTGTAGTCCTGTTAAATGTAGAGCTGTACTGGCTCTAAGCAGAGCATTTAGCATTTATTCATCTATTGCTACATCCACCTGCCTGCAGCAGCTGAAATGTGACTTTGCAGCACCTTTCAGGTGCAAGGTTTGCCATTTAGAGCAGGTTTCTAAGGTATCTGCTTCAAAAAGTCCTGACAGCTTCCCAGATGCTGCGGCTCTGAAAGTCAACACTTTTTAGACTGCATCTAGACTGCTGCATCTGGTTTTGGACACTTCAATACAGGAAAGGTGTTGGCAAACTGGAGTGAGTTCAGGAGAAAGTCACAAGGGTGGTTGATGGGGCTGGATGTCCCTCAGCTTCTTTTCACAAGAGATACCTGGGCTTGCTCAACCTGGGGAAGAGGAAGCTTCAGGAGGAGCTAACAGCAGCTTTCCTGTACCCAGTGAAGTTGTGAGGCTCTGTAGTTAGTAGTGGGAGGATAGGAGACAATGGGCATGAGTTGAGACATCAGTCTCAGCAAGAGAGATTCAGACTACATACCTCATGGAGGACTGTGAAGCAGTGGGACAAGCTGGCTGGAGAGTTTTGGAGACTTCATGTCTGGAGGTATACCCAGGTGGGTAGAGCCTTTGAACAGCCTGGTTTGCCCTTGCAGCTGACCCAGCTTTGAGAGACCTCCTGAGGTCTCTTCAGCCTGATTTATCCTGTGGGTTTTGGTTAATAATTAGCTGTTGTCCTGAGAAAAGTACTCCAGACAAGGCTTGTAGACTTCCAGGAAAATCCAAGAACCTGCAGGCAAGTGATGCTGATGTTTAATTTTCTAAGGATCAAGCTAAATGCTGGATATATGTTGAACCATCCTAGTGACTTTGATTGTTTTGCCAGTATCTGGTTGGAAGTTACCCTGATAGGAGAAGCAATTCAAAGCATATTTATTTCACCTCCTTGGCAAAAGTGGGTGTTGTCTTATTAACATATCCAATTCTTTCTGCTAGTATAGGTCACCTACAGTCCAGCAGCCCAAGGTACAAGTTCAACTTCATAGCAGATGTGGTGGAAAAGATTGCACCTGCAGTTGTACACATTGAACTTTTCCTCAGGTAACACTTCCAGATCTTTTGGATTTGAATTGCATGGTTGAACAGTGAATTTCCAGTGTAGTCATTTTCATTTGCAACTGTTGAGTGTTCCCAAATACTGTTTCAAAGCAAGCTCCTTTACCCAGTGAAGCCCCCATTGGTGTGTTTTGTTCCTTTTCAATAGGTCACTTTGGTTGGGTTTAGGCTCTGCACAGCACTTTACATGCTGGCTGCCATAAAATAAGCTTAGCCCATCTTTGGAGCTCTCTTCAGCCTTCACTACAATGTGTTGTTGTTTTTCAACTGAGATAATAAACATAGTCCAACAAGCAACAATAACCTAGAAGTTAAGCTGGGAAAACATAGCTCCTTGTTGCTCATTCTTCTTTCAGTGAGAGGTGGTTTCATTTTGGCATGGAGAGGATTAGAATGTAGTGTGCTGGCCAGGTGTAACCTATCTAAACAGAAATGAGTTCTGCTGGGAGAGAAAGGAACTGAATTGCTGACCAAGACATACTAATATTCACTGTGCTGAAGCAAGTTTAACACTGAGTGCTCCAAACAGCCTGGGAGGCAGGTTTAACAGTGAGTGCTCAAACCAGCCTGCTGTCAGAACAAACTACTACCAGTAGTATGTTTACTCCATGCCCTCAGTGCCTCTCTGCTTGGAGTACTCTTAATTTTGCTTAGAATTTTTTGCAGGCTCTTTCAATGTGCAATGGTCCAGATAACCATATTTTTCTGAGCCCTAGCTTTGTGCATGTGGCAACTGCTCTTTGGAGAGGATGTTGCAGCTGAGGATGTTTAAGTTCTCTGCATATGTTGCTGGGGTTGTTTGTTCTTTCCCTATAAGTAAATGTTTGTCCAGCAGCCTGCTGGGCGCTAATTGTGATGCTGCCTTCTGCCTGGGGTTGGCTCCAGTTCTTTACTGCTCAATAGCTCAGAACTTTCAAACCACTTCCTAATAAGGACCACAGCTTGGAAGAAAAAAAGAATTTGTGGACCTTTTCTCATCTTCTGCTGCCCAGGCACTTTTTCATCCCCTAACAAATGGAAGGTCATTACAGCAGCAGTTCATAAAGAAAAGTCATAATACTTGTAAAGTGTTTATGAAGTCTTTTCACTGTCTCTGTTGCAGCAAATTTTGTTTCCCAACAATTTTTATCCATTGTTGGTGGGTTTTAATTTCCTTTCTTTCACATTCCCAGTCTGTCAGTTCCCTTTTTCCTGCCAGTCAATACTTGGGCGTCACAATTCCCTGAGATGTCATCTCTTTACCCCTCTGTCCAGCTGCAAGGTTCAGTTGTCTTCCTCTTTTGTCTTCCTCCATTGTTCCTCTTCCTCATTGTTCCTCTGCTAGTTCCTGACATCATTTGCTTCCTGTATAGAAGAGCAACTGATGGGATCAGATGGGCTCCTTCTTTTTCCCTGTTTGTCACCTAGCCTCCTTGCAAGGAAGTCTATGAAGATGGAATTGGAACCCTCAGCTGCTATCTCCCTGACTGACTAAAAGCAGTCACAGTTTTTGGCAGAGGATCCTTTCTTTGTCCTTTTTTTTCTTTTTAATGACATTTTTGCAGGGCTTGTAGGCCATCAAATGCTTTACTTCTCAGTGTGAAAGGTCATGAATGATCTCTAATGTAATCTCTTAAACTGTGCTTTTCTCATGAGCCCTAATTACTTGCTTCCTCTACAGGCACCCTCTCTTTGGCCGAAATGTGCCTCTCTCCAGTGGATCTGGCTTTATTATGTCTGACTCTGGTTTAATTGTGACCAATGCCCACGTGGTGTCAAGCACCAATGCTATATCAGGGAGACAGCAACTGAAAGTGCAGCTACAGAATGGAGACACCTATGAAGCAACCATCAGAGACATTGACAAGAAGTCTGACATTGCAACGATAAAGATTCACCCCAAGGTGAGCAGCCACAGGCAGGGGGATGAATTAATCTGGGACCCCTGTTTCTGTTTCATTTAGTGCAGAGGGATTGGCTGGGATGTATTTAGGAATTCCTTGGAAATGTGTCTAGGAAAACAAGGTACTGAAATACAGGCCTTAGAGTTAAATCACTTTGTCTTCTGTGCTAGGAGTAGCTAGAAACAAGGGAAACGTGCAGCTCAACTAGTAAGTAGCCAGATTTCCCTATTGTGACCTGAAGACCCAGGTTACTTTGGTTAACCCTTCCAGCTTTGTGCCAGTAGCTGGACTGCAGGTGGTACATGGTGTAGGGAGAGCAACAGGCTGGTCAGTAGCTGGTTTGCATACTGCTTCCAGGAGGAGGAGTGAAAATCTGCTGAAAATGGGGAAATCTCTCTCAGAATGTTTCTGGCTTCATTTTTCTGGGGGAAATTGCAAGGTGCTACTGCTAGCAGTTCATTTCTGAAGGGTTTGAAGTAGTAGCACCCTGCAGTACACTAAGTTTACTTGGCTTCAGTTTGGGGTGTGGCTTTTTCATTCATGTGGCGGCAAGTGGATGTTTCTAACTTCTTGCTAGTTCTTGATCTTTCCAGTCAGGTTATGTTTAGGTATAAACAAATCTTTCTTTCTGTGTTTACTTAAGAAAAAGCTACCAGTATTGCTACTGGGACACTCTGCTGATCTGAGGCCAGGAGAATTTGTGGTGGCCATTGGGAGCCCATTTGCCTTGCAGAACACTGTGACCACGGGGATTGTCAGCACCGCTCAGCGGGATGGCAAAGAGCTGGGCCTAAGGGACTCAGATATGGATTACATCCAGACAGATGCTATCATCAATGTAAGTACTGGGGTGTGAGCAGCTGAGCCTCACAGGCCTGCCACCTTCCCCACCTAATCAGCAGGACATGTGTGCTCTGAGAGATGGAACCACTAAACAAATCAGTGATAGGCTTCTCTTTTACAAAGATACTACACAGTGTCTGTAGGTTATGGTCAGGATTGGTGTTGTGATAAGTAAAAGTGCCCTCTTTGAGGTTGTCTCTGAAGATGTAACACATGGCAGACCCTTCTCATCCTGCAGGTCTCATGCAGTTACACATGGTTCTGTAGACCACCAGTAAATCAACACTTTTGTCTGCTTGTTCAGCTGATCTGGCCAAGCAAGCTCTAGAACATGAGCCAAAGTTTCTTTCATCTCCCTGCATTGGAAGCAGATGGAGTACTGAGGTTGATAGTATCTGCTTCAGTTTCATGACAGGACACTCAGACAAGAACACAAGGAGGGGGCTGTTTTCTCTATTGTTCTTCTTGTTTTCCCTTTGCAAATCACATGCTTCAAGTAAGAATCTAGGGGTAGAATAACATGAAGTTTGAGGTACAGTCTGGAGTTAAGGATCTCAGCAGTGCATATTGCACAGAAACACAGGAAAGTAATGTCCCCTCAGAGTAGCTTGGAGGGATCCAGAGAGCTTAAGTCAAGTCCTTGGGTGTGTATACAACTTGTACTCATTCTAAAAAGGGCACTGCACGCATCTCTGAGGAGGAAAATAGCCTGAAAGAAAGCAGCCTGCAGTGTTATGGCTTAAATCTGTTATACATTGACAGGGAAATATTTTCAGGACTTATTTACTGTACCTCAGTGTCACATTTGACATGACAAGTCATAACTCTTAGTGTTTTACACAGATAAAGCACTTCACAATTGTTTATCATCATGGACTTGTTGAGATTAATTGTAGGGGGAAGAAAGAGGGGATTGCTTCTGGCACCAAAAGAAGACATAAAAAGGGAGCTTTACCCAAAAGCTTCTGTCTGATCCAGGAGCTGAACCTCAACATTGAATTGGAATGACCCTTAGTTGTATAAGGAGTATAGGAAAAAATTACATGAAATAGTTTTCTTGGGAGCAGACACTGAACTGGTGGCAGAAGTGAAATCAGAACCTGGAATTCTTCAGGATTCCTCAAGAGCAGACTGCTGCCTCGGTATATACCTAGGCTTTCACTGCCCTCAAGAGCTGATGAGCAAATTGAGACATGGAATGGTGATAGCAGAGGAGGTAAGGAAAATGACACCAGATTTGAATTGCTTTGCCATCTGAGACCACAAAATGTGAAGCTAGTCCCTGGCATTGGGATGCTTTGTGCTTAGCTAATGCAGGAGTTCTCTCCTGAGAACGGGAGGAGTTTCAGAGCTGGGCTATTCAGAGCATTCCTGTGGCTCAGCCAAGACTTCCCTGCAGGAATGTGCATGCAGCTGCCTTCTGAGAGCTGCTAGGAACATGGGGCAGGAGAAAATAGGACCCTGCCTTCCAAAGTGGAGCTATACTGCATGTGCTGAGGTGGTCATCCTTCAGGCAGAGGACAGGTGAAGCAAAAGTGATAGGCTGAGGAAGGCTGAAAAATCATTACCTTGGTTCCTGTGTCAGTCAGATGTAAAATCAAGTGTGCAGCCTCTGCTCACCGAAAAGATGCAATCTGACAAACTGATCTCTTGCTTTAAACTCAACCTTCTAAGCTGTTCTAGAAGCTTTAATGTCTGTTTTATTCTGAGAATTGATAAGGTTTGCCCAGTGCTATCAAAGTGTAAACAGTTTGTGGCTCAAGCTGCTGTCATGCATCACTTAGCTTTTGTTTCTTTTGAGCGGTTAAGCTGCTGCTCTTGGCTGTTCAGCAGACCTACTTGAAAACTGGCCTTGCTCAAAAACAATCTTGTTGAGCCAACATGAGGATGAACAAGAAACCCCTCCAAATCTCATTTCCTGTAGCCCTGTTAGATGTTTGCTCTGAAGGCCATTATGTATTAGGCAATTTCAGACTGCTCAGAGCTGCTGTGTGCTCTCCCTAGAGAGAGCTGCATGTCCCTGATTACAAAATCAGCCCTTCTGTGGTACCTGCCTTATACAATGTGTTGTGGTTAGAGATGTGGGGCACCATGCTCTTCTCTGGTGGAGAGACTGACAGGCTTACAAGCCAAAACGAGGAGCAAGCCCAGTTAAGACCTGGCTGTGCACCTCACTGAACTCTAACTTTAAATTGCAATGAATTCTTTCAATACCTTGTCCTGAGAGCCTTTAGAAGAATTTAGCACTGCTTTTAGCTGTTTAATGACTCCTCTTAAACTTAGAAGCTGAACTCTGGAGTGATAAGTTGCTGCTCTTAATTTACAGCCTGTTTCTGAAAAGCAAAATAATCTAATTACAAGAGCTGTGGACTTGTGAACCATTCCTGTGGCAGTCTGTAATCAATATTGTGTTCTTCAGTGCTGCCTAAGAAATAACATGCTCTCTTTCATTCACTTGAAACCAAGTTTGAACTGAGAATTGCCTTTCCTACAGTGAAGCACCAATTTATTGTCCCTTTATGTCCTTTTCACAGTATGGCAACTCTGGAGGACCTCTAGTTAATCTGGTAAGTGCGAGTGGCTTGGTTTGTGTGGTGTTGTGTTTCAAGTTTCCTAGGTCACACCAGCTTCCAGTCACTAAAGCTAGCTGTAGGCAAATTCTCTCAAACTAACACAACCTGTGCAAGTTCCATCTCAGTTTATGCACCCCTGAAAAAAACATTTCCTCATAGAGCAGAGGAAGTTCTACGCAGCAGTGGGGAAAATAGGGTCTGGTTATGTTTGTTCCCACCGTGAAACCTGGGATGCACAGCAAGGGTGGGACCTGGTTAATCAGCACAAATGGTTTTAAACCAGCCCTGATTTTTGGAGGTTGCTGAATTGTAGCTGTAGTGATTCCACTATCCAGTGGAGGGAATCTCTTGCTGAGTGGTGGGGTGGGCTTTGGATGAACAAACTGTAATGTAATCTCTCTGGCCATCACAGCTCAATGTGAGACGGATGGTGAATCACAGCCCAGATCCTCCCTTACAAGAAATGTTTGTTTCTGGAGTGATTACAACACTCTTAGAATGTCTTACACCAGCTTTAAGCATGAAATGCTGGGCAGTGGGCTGAACCCTGTCACTTAGGAACAAATGAATTGGGTGTTGTCTCCCCACAGGATGGTGAAGTGATTGGGATTAACACCTTGAAGGTCACAGCAGGAATTTCTTTCGCTATCCCTTCAGACCGCATCACTCAGTTTCTCACAGAGTCTCTTGACAAACAAAGTAAAGGTAAGGCCTGCAGGGAGCAGCGTCATCTTCCAGTGGTTGCCATCATCTGGTGGGGAGGTGCCCAAGGACATGGATCTGGGATCCTGTTACTGAGAGGAGCAGCATTATTTTACAGTGTAGACCACCACAGATCTGGAAATAGAAAACAGCTTCACGGAAGTAGGAGAGATGGTTCATGATTCAACCCCCTGGAGAGTAGACAATAGCTGTAAAAATCTGGGGGGGAAAGGGCCTCTGAGGACAGGACACAGAGAAGTCATAAGTCTGACATGATCTTGAGAACATCTGGTGGTTTATTCAAGGAGCCTTATCCTTTTCCCTTTCCAAGGGGAGTATATAGTCCATATACTATGGACAATAAGGTGAAAACTTTAATGCCCACAGATGGAGTGTAGCCTGTGCAGTGTCCTTGGATGATCTTTGTTTTGCCATGGTCATTCCTCTCAGTGCTGTATAACTGGATGTTCTGGTAGACTCTCAGAGCCCAGTGGGGGAAGAGCTATGTGCCAGTTCCTGAAGAGCTGCATGGAGAAGGGAGAGACAGAAAGAAAGGAAGGTCCCAGCACCAAAGAGCACAGAAATCTGAACAAGCCAGCAACTGACAGCTGCAGTGCTCTGGGCTCTTCATGTGGCTGCCTTGTTTATGTGACACTGTAGGGGTGTCCTACTACATGCTGCACAGCCAAAGCTAATCAAGTAATGCTTCAGCCAGGCCAAACCTTCCTTTCTCTTTTGCTTGCCAATTCATCTCTCCACACCCTACTCATCTTGTGTCATGACTGTTGGCTGCTGCTGCTTCTCTTGAATCTTTTTCATATTAATCTTGTCTTCTGAATTCATCCAGCTGCTGATGCCAGGATTCTTTCCCTACACCATTGTCTTCTGAGTGTTCTCTCAGATATCAGAAGCTTTCCTTAGTCAAAGGTTTTAAAGTTGTGCATCTGATTGTATCTTTGAGGCCACCTCAGTTATGATGAGTGTCACCTCATCTGTGGCTTTCTGAATTCCCCACATTAGATTGGTTTCACTTCTTGATGGGGTGTGTGTGTGTGTGTGTTTGTGCAATTGATGAAGAAAGTTGTTAATTATCATTTGGAAAGTACATTGCCAAGCAGCTGACAAGTCTGTTTCAGCCAACATGTCAAAACCTCATTTATTCACCCAGGTGAAGCTATTTGTTGGCTTCTGAGACACAGGTGTGTGTCATGAGGGATGTTACCCTTCAGAACCAAGCTGCTTCTCTCAAACCAGGAGGGGTGATTCTTTACTCTGCAGGTGTGGCTCTAGAGGCCTGAACTAGCTTCATGCAGGAAGCCCCCCATCTTTATTTAGAATAAACCTTTATTTAGAATAAACCAAACCAGGTTGGAGGAGACCTTCAAGATCATCGTGTCCAACCCGTCAACCAATCCAACCCACCCAAACAGCTAACCCATGGCACCAAGCACCCCATCAAGTCTCCTCCTGAACACCTCCAATGATGGTGACTCCACCACCTCCTTGGGCAGCCCATTCCAATGGGCAATCACTCTCTCTGTATAGAACTTCTTCCTAACATCCAACCTGAACCTCCCCTGGCACAGCCTGAGACTGTGTCCTCTTGTTCTGGTGCTGGCTGCCTGGGAGAAGAGACCATCATCCACCTGTCTACAACCTCCCTTCAGGTAGTTGTAGAGAGCGATAAGGTCACCCCTGAGTCTCCTCTTCTCCAGGCTAAGCAACCCCAGCTCCCTCAGCCTCTCCTCACAGGGCTGTGTTCCAAACCCCTCACCAACTTCATTGCCCTTCTCTGGACTCATTCCAGCAAGTCAACCTCCTTCCTAAACTGAGGGGCCCAGAACTGGACACAGTACTCGAGGTGCAGCCTAACCAGTGCAGTGTAGAGGGGGTCCCTGGGAACTGGAGCTGGGAAGTCAGTGAAGGCCACCCCTGAAATCAGCCACTTTACTCCTTCAGGAATCTTTGCCTCCAGAGAGGGTGGATTTGCTGAGCCCAGCTAGAGGGCCTTGTAACAGTCCTCTTCCAACAGGGCCTAGAGAGAACTTCACTTGTGGAACCCTAAGGAAAAACCACAGTGAAGGACTCAAGTCTCTCCTGTGGTTGTAATGTGCTGTCTGATTTTTCATCATTCTCATCAGCCTCTGAGCAGAGGAAAAGGATTCACACTGACTCTTATGGTCAGTGTGACCTCTGCTGCTTGGCATACCTTGGGCATAGGCAAGTTTTACATTTTTTAGGCTTTTTTTGCTCTTTTTGTTTCTTTTTCCCCCTATTTTTTGTCTGAAGCACCTCTGTACTTCTGCTGCAGGCAGAGGAGCAGCCATTTCAATCCCTTGATGCATAGAGAGCATTTCCAGGAGACCATTTCACCCTATTTGAGACTTAGTTTGCATTTTTTTTCTTGAAGCCTGTGGTCATAGTTTTCAGGTCTGTATAGACATAATTTCTTGACATAAGTAATTGATGCAGGCAGAATTTTTTGGGATGTTTCCATCATGCCTCTCTTCTTTTGCTCCAGTTACACTCAGTGGGCTCCACCCTTGTGGTACAATTAGCTCATAGAAGTTCAAGGGTATTAGCAGTTTGCTCTAAACATCATATTGCCTGAAGATGATAATATCCCCTCAGGAAACTGTTCCTTCCAGCCAGACTCTGGCACACAGGAGATGCTTGGAATATTGTTTCACAAGCTTGACCTTGGTCTTTCAAATCCCAGTTGTTCAGCTAACTACCAGTTCTATAGAGAAAGCATTTATTAGGGAATCACAGTATGGCTTGGGTTGGAAGGGACCTCCAAAGCTCATCCAGTCCAACTCCCCTGCACTCAGCAGGGACATCCTCCACCAGATCAGGTTGCCCAGAGCCTTGTCAAACCTAATCTTGAATATCTCCAGGGATAGGGCCTCAACTACCTCCCTGGGCCACCTGTTCCAGTGTTCCACCACCCTCATGGTGCAGAGCTTGTTCCTAACATCCAATCTAAATCTGCTTTTCTCTCATTTCAAACCATTGCCCCTTGTCCTGTCCCTGCAGGCCTGTGGCAACAGCCCCTCTGCAGCCTTCTTGTAGCCCCCTTCAGATACCAGAAGGCCTCTATTGCTGAAGGCCTGTCCATTGCATCTAACTGCAAACCAACAGGAGCAGAGAGGGGTGAAAGTGGAGAGGATTGCTTTTGGACTTAAGTTCTGTGGTGATTATTGTGCTTCTGGCTGCCTGGGGTCAGCTGCTTGTGACTTCCTATTAACACAAAAGAGACTGAAGTTTAAAGCAGTGGTTCACTTGGTTTTGTACCCCTGGAAGCAGTGTTTAATCTGGCTTGGGGCTTCCAAAAAATGAAATTATTTGAACCTCTCTCTCTGCTGTGCTCTGCTTTAAGCCACAAGAGGTTTCACATTTGTTCCACCCAATCTAACTTCATTAACCTTCGTTTAACTCCTCCTGGGGCTTCACCCTGGTGATGTGCTGCATAGATTTAGAGCTTCACTTTTTATTCCATCTTTGCTTCCTCTTCACTGCATAAGATGTCAGGATGGAAGGTGTTGGGACTTGTTACTCCCAGAGCAGATGTAGTGTGACAGTGGTAGTTCCAGGTGCCATCCTTTGCCAATGTGGCTTAACCCTGACGTCCAGAGGGCTCTCCTCTGGGGATGATAAATGCTACAACTGCTTGTCTGGGCCTCCTCAGTCTCTGCTGCTATTTCTAATAAACTGGACAATTCTATTCCCTCTAATCATTGTTGATGAAAACTTTGTGCCAGATGTTTGACTTGAGTTACATGGAATGGAGGCCTGAAGTGTTTTCACCTGTGTTCTCCCAGATGAAATGGCTGGAGGTTGGGAAGGGAAGGAATCTGGAGTGGGGCAATAATTCCCTTTTAGAGCTGCATCATTTCTGCTGTGATTTCATTCTTGCCCAAGCTTCTGCTTGTGCTTTTTCTTTCAGATCAGTTTCTTTTATCTCTTCTTCCATTTTCACTTTCCTATAGTGTAAACATTCCTAACTGAGCTCCCAGAGTATGTTTTGTGCTTCTGCATATTTCTGCTTCACACAGGCAACAAACTTTTTAGTGCAAAGAGTAAACCTTCACCAGAGAGTCTGTCCTCTACATATCTCATCGTGATGGCACTCAACTAACAAAGTGCTGCACTTTGGCCACAACAACCCCATGCAGTGCTACAGGCTGGTGTCAGAGTGGCTGGAGAGCAGCCAGGCAGAAAGGGACCTGGGGGTACTGGTTGAAAGCAGCTGTATATGAGCCAGCAGTGTGCCCAGGTGGCCAAGAAGGCCAATGGCATCCTGGCCTGCATCACAAATAGTGTGGCCAGCAGGAGCAGGGAAGTCATTGTGCCCTGTGCTCAGCATTGGTTAGGCCACACCTTGAGTTCTGTTTCCAGTTCTGGGCCCCCCAGTTTAAGAAGGACATTGAGATTCTTGAATGTGTCCACAGAAGGGTGACAAAGCTGGGGAGAGGCCTTGAGCACAGCCCTGTGAGGAGAGGCTGAGGGAGCTGGGCTTGTTTAGCCTGGAGAAGAGGAGGCTCAGGGGAGACCTTCTTGCTCTCTACAACTACCTGACAGTACAGCTGATTGATTTCACTTCAAAATAGGGGAAAGGCAGAACATTTCTGGGAGAGGCAAGGCTGGTGGTTACAGATGTTCAGTGTAGTAAATCCAGTGTTTAGTAGTCAACAGCTTCCCTGACACTAATGGGAATATTTGACATGCATAAGGTTCAGGACTAATTCCTTGACTTGGGACAATTTTTCTTGGAAAGAATAAGAGTTAGAAGACACTGTGTACATCTCTCTCTTTTTTTTTCCCCAAACTGTCTCCTCACATGAGAACATGGAGAAGCCCAAATAAAATTGTGAAGTACTGCTCCTGGAACAAGTTGAGGGGAAATATTGTTTCATACCGGATGTAACTAAGTACTGAACCACTCACTCCAGGATGTCATCAAGCTGCAGTGTTTTCATAAGCCAGCTGTGGAGTATCATGACTGCTATAATTCAGCTACAGAAACGTGGTGGTGTTCCTAAAGGACTGAATTGTCACCACTTAGAATTCTGTGGAGTCCTGGCTGATGATGGAATCCATAGAGTGGTTTGGGCTGGAAGGGACCTCTGGTGGTCATCTAGTCCAGCCCCACCGCAGTGCGCAGGAGTGTCTTTAACTAGATCCCATCCAACCTGACCTGGAATGTCCCTAGGAATGGGGCATCTACCACCTCTCTGGGCAACCTGTGTTTCACCACTCTCACTGTAAAACATTCCTTCCTTCTATCTAATCTAAATCTGCCTCTTATAGTTTAAGACCATGTCCCCCTTCCAGCCCTGCTGCAAATGTCCTTCCCCACCTCTCTGGAGGCTAAGACAGTGAGATCTCCAACCCCAGCTCTCTCAGCCTGTTGCCACAGTAGAGGTGTTCCAGCCACTGATCATTTTTATGATTGGTTTGGCTAATCTCTCTGGAGTCTTTTTAAAACTTGCTTTTCATTTTTTGGGGCAGGTTAGAATCCAGGTGAATCCTTGCTTGTCCTTTCTCTGAAATGTGGACCCTTTCATTCCCTTCAATCTCGTTTCTCCAGTTTAATGAGAACACCATATGATTTCATTGTCTTGAGCAGTTTCAAATGAAATTGGCAGCTGGTTGCAAAATTTTCCATTTACTGAAGCCATGTGCTATTAGATCACAGAAACTCACCTGAAATTCCTGAAGGAAAACTCTTCTGGAGTGTAAATGAGCCCCTCCCTTACCCTCACCTGCAGGGCAGAGAATTGGCCTTCTGCAACCAAGGCTAACCAAAACAAAACCTGTCCTCAGTGGAGATGTGTCTGGTCTCTGTTGAATCCTGTGAAAAGCTCACACATCCTGTTTTGACAGCTCATCAAAGTCACTATTTTTGTCAATGTTTGCCTCCATTTCTGAGCTATCCTCTGTGTGATTTGCAGATGGGAAGAAGCGTTTCATTGGCATCAGGATGCTGACCATAACACCTGCGTGAGTACCTCGGCAAGGGGATCTGGGTGGGCATGCCTGGGGTCAGCAGTGCTTCAGAACTTCACCATTCAGCTTTCATTACAGCTCTCCAGAGAACCCAGAAGTGTGCATTAGCTTCTCTGAAGCTTTCAGACAGTTCAGTGATGCTGGTAAAATATGTTCTGAGACCTGGAGAATCACTGTCAGCCATGGGGTAGAAGCCTCATGCCTGGAGGTTTTTAAATCCAGCCTGGATGTGGCTCTGAGCAACCTGATCTAGTGTGAGGTGTCCCTGGCCATGGCAGGGGGTTGAAATTAGATGATCCTTGAAGTCCCTTCCAACCCTAACAATTCTATGATTTTTCTAAGCATTGATAGTGCTGAGTGCTCTGTTGAGAGCTGAAGGAAAGTAGGAAGAGGCTGAACACAGCTTTTGGTTCTTGATGAAGATGTCTGGAGTTACACCAGGTTTTAGGTGATGTGAAAAGATTAGATTAGACATCAGGAAGAAATTCTTTACCATTGGAACTGGTTGCCCAGATAAGTTGTGGAGGCTCCAAGCCTGGTACTGTTCAAAGCCAGGTTGGATGGGACCTTGAGCAAGCTGGTGTAGTAAAACATGTTCCTGCCCATAGCAGGAGGGTTGGAACTTTGTGCTCTTTAAGGTCCCTTCCAATCCAAATGGTTCTATAATTCTGTGAGATCAAGATGCTGCTTTCAGGTGACCATGAGTGGGCCTGAGGGTTTGGCAGTAGTTTTTCCAGTGCCAGTGGAGGCCATAGGATGTGAGATTTGGTTATCTGGAAAGAAAGCAGTTGTGAAAGTGCAGAACTAAAGCTTCATGCCTCCATGATAAAGCCAGAAGATGGGCATCCTCCTCCAGTGTGCCTCTGTCTCACACTGCTTCATCTTGCTGCTCCCCAGCTGTACCCTGCCATAACACATGAGGGCTCTTACACTTGAGTTCTTTCCCAGCAGTAGGCACCTTTCCAAAGTGGCAGCAGGCTAAAAAGTTGGAGAAGACAGTTTCCAGCTGGTGTTGTAGTAAATCCATCATTGTATGTTGAGTTCAGCTCTTGCAATCCTTCCCAAAGGGTCGGATCCTCAGCTGGAACAAATCTCAGTAATGGTATTAGCATCACTGGGAGAGGAACTCAGAATGTTGCTCTGCATAGTTGTGAACACCAGAAGAGGTTTTTCTGCTTTTGTGGCATCTAGTGAAGCAGTGTAAGATGTCTCCAAGCCTGTTCTCATCAAAAGACTACTTGGCTTGGCATGTTTAATTGTTAGCTTCCACAGTACAACCCCCAATGAGATTGAGCTGCAAGCAGCCATTTGGGTTTGCTTTGCATCTGAGGCCCCCCCTGGTTTTCATGGCTGACAGCAGAGTCATCCATCTAGAAGTGAGTTTGAACCCACACAAGGAACACACTTAAAATGATGTCATCTCCTTATAAGTGAGGGGATGTTTTCAGAGTCTGTGTTTTGCAGCTGGTTCCTGTCGTCTTTCCTTAGAAAGGGAGGCACTAACAGTTCTTAGAGGAAACCTGAGGAAGCTGAGCTTCCTTGGAAAGCTCTCACAGTTCTGAGCTAGCTGATGCCTGAAGTTATCCAAAGCTATGCTGTCTGGATAAAGACAAATGACTTGCAAAATGAAGAAAGCAACATTTCTAGCAGATCTGTGCACCATCACCAGACTGATGCTTTGGCACAGGAATGTCTCTGACCAGGTCAAGGAGTGCTGCTGTCCCTGTGCTCTTCTATAGTGTCCTCTCTGCTACTGCTGCAGACAGCAGAAATCAGGTTCTTGTGGGAGATGTGCAGGACCTTTAAATGGAGCATGCTCTGCACAGGGAAGTAGTTTTCACTTGCTGAAATCTTCCTTGTCTTGGTCCAAATCCTGTGTGTTCTCATCGCAGGAGCAAGGAGCTATCAGTGAAGTCATTTTCATCACACACACACAAAAAAATGAGAGGAGGTTAAAAATAATGTTGGAATGCTGTTGATTTTGTGGTGGAATCAAATGCTGCATGATTTTCTTCTCCTTTCAGCTTGGTGGAAGAGCTGAAGCACAGCAATGCTGATTTCCCTGATGTCAGAAGTGGCATTTATGTCCATGAAGTTGTTCCAAACTCACCTTCGCATCGGTACGTAGAGCACACTGGTTGCTTCCCCAGAAGTAAATCCTCAAGTAGATGGTGGTGAACATTCTGTTCTTTTTCTCTGCACAGAACATGCTCTTAACTGCACTGGTTAGGCCACACCTTGAGTCCTGTGTCTAGTTATGGGGCCTTCAGTTTAAGAAGGAGATTGAAGCACTTGAACATGTTGAGAGAAGGGCAATGAGGCTGGGGAAAGGTCTGGAGCACAGTCCTGTGAGGAGAGGCTGAGGGAACTGGGGTTGCTTAGCCTGGAGAAGAGGAGGCTCAGGGGAGACCTGCTTGCTGTCTACAACTACCTGAAGGGAGGTTGTAATCAGGAGGGGGTTGGTCTCTTCTCCCAGGCAACCAGCACCAGAACAAGAGGACAGTCTCAAGTTGCACCAGGGGAAGTTTAGGCTGGAGGTGAGGAGAAAGTTCTTCCCGGAAAGAGAGATTGGCCATTGGAATGTGCTGCCCAGGGAGGTGGTGGAGTCACCATCCCTGGAGGTGTTCAAAAAGGGATTGGATGTGGCACTTGGAGCCATGGTGTAGTTAGTCATGAGGTGCTGGGTGACAGGTTGGACTCGATGATCTCTGAGGTCTTTTCCAATCTTATTGATTCTATGATTAACTGCCTTTTGCTTCTTGTCCTTGCAGGGGAGGGATCCAAGATGGAGACATCATTGTGAAAGTCAACGGGCGGCCCCTGGTGACCTCCAGTGACCTGCAGGAGGCTGTGATGAACGAGTCACCTCTACTACTTGAAGTTCGAAGAGGAAATGATGACTTACTATTTAATATTGAGCCTGAAGTTGTCATGTAAATAGGAGTGAGGAAGCTCTCACCATAATTAAACACACTTACCCTGGAACACTAGATACCTCCTTTACAGCTGCAGTCCTTTCCCTTCCTCTTGACTAATGACAAGGTGGACTAACTTAACTGCCTGAGCCATTTCTGTACATAGTAGCTGAGGTGAATTCAGTTGTGCTCCTTCTAGATTTCACCTGTCAAAGAACTGTGTTCTGGGGAGGAGGAAAACAAATTTTGGGTAGCTGGTTAAAAAAATGGAGGCCACTTCCTGCAGGCTCACAGCAGATCCAGTTCTGTATTTACGTAGACCAAAATCCTGCTGGAAGTGAGAAGCATGCCAAGAGGGGAAATCATAGTATCATAGTATCAGCCAGGGTTGGAAGGGACCAGAAGGATCAGCTAGTTCCAACCCCCCTGCCATGGGCAGGGACACCCCACACTACATCAGCCTGGCCAGAGCCTCATCCAGCCTGGGCTTAAACACCTCCAGGGACAGGGCCCCAACCACCTCCCTGGACAACCCATTCCAGGGCTTCACCACTCTCATGGGGAAGAACTTCCTCCTCACATCCAGCCTGAATCTCCCCACCTCCAGCTTCATTCCATTCCCCCTAGTCCTATCACTCCCTGAGATCCTGAGCAGTCCCTCCCCACCCTTCCTGTAGCCCCCTTCAGATACTGGAAGGCCACAATGTGGTCACCTGGGAGCCTTCTCTTCTGCAGACTGAACAGCCCCAACTCCTTCAGTCTGTCCTCATAGGAGAGGTGCTGCAGCCCTCTGCTCATCCTTGTGGCCCTTCTCTGGACACCTTCCAGCACCTCCAGATCCCTCTTGCAATAGGGGCTCCAGAACTGGACACAATACTCCAGGTGGGGTCTCACCAGTGCAGAATAGAGGGGGAGAATCACCTCCCTCGACCTGCTGGCCACACTTTTCCTGATGCAGCCCAGGATCTGATTGGCTTTGTGGGCTGCAAGTGCACATTGAGAGCTCATGTTGAGCTTTCTGTCCACCAGCATCCCCAAGTCTCTCTCCTCAGGGCTGCTTTCCAGCCAGTCCCTGCCCAGCCTGGATTTGTGCCTGGGATTGCCTCGACCCAGATGCAGGACCCTGCACTTGCTCTTATTGAACTTCATGAGGTTGGCTTGTGCCCACCTCTCCAGCCTGTCAAGGTCCCTCTGGATGGCCTCCCTTCCCTCCAGCGTGTCTGCTGCACCACACAGTGGTTCTTGAGCTCCAAGAACCAAGCCTATTGCAAAGCAAAGCTGAGCTTTTCTTGTATTGTTTTCTGTAACTTTTCTTTTTCTCCAATGTGAAATTGCTGTTGGCAAAAGCTTGTGTTTGCTCTTGGTGCTTCTGTGCTGCTGGGAGGTGAAATCTGTAAATAGGAAAGGAGCAAAAATGGTCTCAGGCTATGGAGTGTTACACCTAGGTCATGCGAGTTTGGAATATAGTAAATGATTCTTATAGAATTACTGCCTTGTTCTGTAAAGCAAAAGGATGTGCTGAACAAAGTCAAGTTTGAGAAAGTGCACAGTTTGTTTTGTTTTGTTTTTTTAAAGCATTTGATACAAATCAGTTTTGCATTGTACTGGTAAGCTTTGCTGTAAAATTGTTACACTACTTTGGGCTTGGACTCTGTATGTTTCTACTGTCAGGAGATTAAAGTTTACACAATTGCCTGTTGCTGTAAAGCTCTTCTTCAACAAGACTGACAGTTGTAGAACTGTTGAGGTGGGAGGAGAACTTCATAGTGTCATAGTATCATAGTATCAGTCAGGGTTGGAAGGGACCACAAGGATCATCCAGTTCCAACCCCCCTGCCATGGGCAGGGACACCCCACACTAGATCAGCCTGGCCAGAGCCTCATCCAGCCTGGGCTTAAACATCTCCAGGGACGGGGTCTCAACCACCTCCCTGGACAACCCATTCCAGGGCTTCACCACTCTCATGGGGAAGAACCTCCTCCTCACATCCAGCCTGAATCTCCCCACCTCCAGCTTCATTCCATTCCCCCTAGTCCTATCACTACCTGAGATCCTGAGAAGTCCTTCCCCAGCCTTCCTGTAGGCCCCCTTCAGATACTGGAAGGCCACAATGAGGTCACCTCGGAGCCTTCTCTTCTGCAGACTGAACAGCCCCAACTCCTTCAGTCTGTCCTCATAGGAGAGGTGCTGCAGCCCTCTGATCATCCCTGTGGCCCTTCTCTGGGCACATTCCAGCACCTCCACATCCCTCTTGTAATAGGGGCTCCAGAACTGGACACAGTACTCCAGGTGGGGTCTCACCACAGCTGAGCAGAGGGGGAGAATCACCTCCCTTGACCTGCTGGCCACACTTCTCCTGATACAGCCCAGGATCTGATTGGCTTTGCAGGCTGCAAGTGCACACTGAGAGCTCATGTTGAGCTTTTTGTCCACCAGCACCCCCAAGTCTCTCTCCTCAGGGCTGCTTTCCAGCCAGTCCCTGCCCAGCCTGGATTTGTGCCTGGGATTGCCTCTTGGAGCTTGTCGAGTCCAACAGCTCACCCAGAGCTCTCATCCCACCACTGCCACTAAACCATGTCCGTCAGCACCATATCCATGCTTTTTTTAAGTACCTACAGGGAGGGTGACTCCACCACCTCCCTGGGCAGACTCTTCCTTCTGGGAAGAAATTTTTCCTGATATCCAAACTGAGCCTCCCCTGGGACAACTTAAGGTCATTTCCTAGTCAATAATGGTGTGACATCAGAACAAGAGGACACAGTCTCAAGATGCACCAGGGGAAATTTAAGCTGGAGGTGAGGAGAAAGTTCTTCACAGAGAGAGTTGTTAGCCATTGGAATGTGCTGCCCAGGGAGGTGGTGGAGTCACCATCCCTGGGAGTGTTCAAGAGGGGACTGGATGTGGCACTTGGTGCCATGGTTTAATAGTCATGAGGTGTTGGGTGACAGGTTGGACTTGATGATCTTTGAGGTCTTTTCCAACCTTATTGATTCTGTGACACCCACACTCTCACTAACAGAGCTGTTTCCCCCCCTCCAATGGAAGATTCTTTGTTGTACCTGCTGAGTGTTCCACATTTCAGTGGGACTGACTCCTTTCCATCAAGGTACAGCCTTAGCATCCAAGCTTGCAGAAAAGCCAAAGCATGTTCTGAGCCGAGGAGAGCCATAGCAGGCACAGTGCTGCTGTCATGGCCAAAGGTACCACCTTGGGACCAATCCTATATGTTGTGACATATCCTGTATGTCTGTGCCTACTGCTTAGTATTATACAATAATAGCATTCTTAGGGTTGGAAGGGACCTCAACTATCATCCAGTTCCAATCCCCCTGCCACAGGCAGGGACACCTCACACTAGATCAGGTTGCCCAGAGCCACATCCAGCCTGGCCTTAAAAACCTTCAGGGCTGAGGCTTCCACCACCTCCCTGGGCAACCTGTTCCAGATAGGTTAAAATATTTCTCTGAGATTTCTGACCAACAAATTGTTTGGTAAAGAGGCCCACAGAGTGGTTAGACTCTCCTACTGCAAGAGAAGGGGTTTTGGCTCCCTGGTAACACTGATGCTTTTGAAACGAATTGCAGACAGCTCTAATGCCAGCATCACTGAATAGAGTCTGGAAGTGGCATGGCAGCATTAAAATGAAAATAAACTCTGAGTGGCACTGCCTAAGTGCCTTGGCCTTTGACTTGTGACAGTGTGGAGGTGAGAAGGGCTGGTTCCTTTCTCTTACAGAGTTGTGTTCCACCAAAAGGTCCTTTTTCCTAAGCTGAGGAGTAGCAGACTTCACTCAGGCAATCCATGTCAGCTGAAGTTCTTTCAGAAGGCACTGTCGCCTCCTCTGGCTGCAGCAGTATCTGTGTCATTCCAGCTGGGGTGTGACCCTCAGCTGCTGAGATAGAAGAGCAGACTTTATTAATTGCCACTCAACCCCCAGACGCTGGCCAGGGCTGCAGAGGTCAATTGCTGGGTCTGGAGACGGAGTCAGCATCTGCTGATGGCAGCAGTTAGTGTTAAGCCTACAACACAACCTCGATGTCTTTGTTTCCTGGCTAAGATAAAACAAGACAGCAGTCAGTGCCTGAAAGAAGAGCCTGAGGTGACCTTTGCTGTCAGCAGTCACTGCCTGTGTCTCACAGGCCAACCAAATGGGGTCTTGATCTCCCTGTAAAAGTGGACTGGCAGCTGCAGCTTTTCCACGTCAGGGCTGGGTCAACACGATGAATGTTGTTGATATTCATCAGTCTGACCACACTTTTATTGCCACAAAGATTTTTTAAAGCCTCTCCATTCTTTCTGCAAGGCCTAATCAGCAACATAAGGAAAGAGAGAGCTCAGCAATGACAGCCCAGAAGATGTAAGCGTTTCAGGGAGCTGCTGCACTGCAGCCCAGCAAGGTCTGCAGTGGGAGCTGTGCAGCTCTGCCAGTGAGCTGACCCTGCTGGGGAGCTCCCTCTGCCTGGTCCTGCCCACCTGTGCTTGCTCTGGGGCTGACCACATGAAAAGAGCTTTTCAGGTTCCATGCTTAGTAGAAACCAGAATGAGATAACACCTTGCATAATGCTGTTGCCATCCATAAAGAGAGATGGTTAGGAAGGCAAGATACAGAATCATAAAGTCCTTTTGGTTGGAAAACACCTTCAAGTTCACCCAGTCCAACCATTCTCTAGTTCTATCAAGGCTGGTGCTAAACCATGTCCCTCAGCACCACATTTCTGCCTCTTTTCAATGTAGAATGGACTGAAGCTTGGGGAGGGCAGATTTAGACCAGAGATTAGGAAGTTCTTGACAGTGAGGGTGATGAGACACTGGAGCAGGTTGCCAAGGGAGGCTGTGGATGCCTCATCTGGAGATATTCAAGGCCAGGTTGGATGAGGCCTTGAGCAACCTGGGCTAGTGGGAGGTGTCCCTGCCCATGGCAGGGGGATTGGAACTGGATGATCTTTAAGGTCTCTTCCAACCCAAGCCACTCTGTGATTCTATGTTTCTCCTGCATGAGCTGCTGTCTGCTTGCTGTTCACTATGCTCTGCACAAGCTGCCCTGCAGGACCACACAGCAGCCAGAGGTCCTTCTTCCCATACCTCTCCTGTGACTGCCTCTGCAGCAGCTATTCTCTGCAAAGCTCTTCCACATGGTCTCTTCCACAGGGGCTGTTTCAAACTCCTGCATTTTGCCTTCCACAGCACCTGCTCTGTTTGCTCTTCTCCCTCCACTGGCTGTGCCTTTCTGTTCCAACACAGACCCCAGACAGCAGCCTCACACTTTTCATTTTGTTGTCACTGCTTGGTTCTTGCTTGAGGCTTTGTTGGTTTAGCAGAAATCCAAAGGAAAGAGGAATTTGTTTTTTTTTTCTTCCCAAACTCTGAAGTCTGGAGGCTATGATGAGCATTTCAGGTCCATAGCATAACCCCAGGGCTGTGGGTTGAGGAAAAGTTGATTTAACCAAAGACACAGCAGGACACAGAAGGTGCTGCTGCCTCTGTTCAGGTACCACCAGCCAGGAGCTGGTGCTCAAAGTCATGCAAGGCTGAGAGCTTACCCCAGAGGGGATGTGTATGGCTAGTAAGGGTATGCTTTCTGTGCCCACACATAGGAGTGAAGTCTGCTTTGAGTAGGAGGAAGACTTAAAAAGGGAAGGGAAAAGAGCATGTTTATTTTATTTTATTCCCCTTATTTACTTGGGTTTCTGTAATCTTCCTGTAACTGGACATGCCTGGGGAAAGCATCTAGGTCTGTGTGTGTTCCCTTCCCCCTTTGGTGTTCTGCAAATAGTAGATTTGGTCTTTTTCTCCAGGTCTTCCAAGTGCCTGTGTCAGCAGACTGCTTGGTGGGGCTTTGCTGTGGAAGAACTTTCCAGGTTATGCCATGGGCTGTGAACTGAGGCAGAAAGAGCCACCAGTAATTGAGGCAGAGTAGCTTAGAAGACCTTGCTGGATGGTCCAGGTCTCTGTTTTCTGGCCAACATGTGAGCTGATGCTATAGAATCATAGAATTGTTAGGGTTGGAAGGGACCTCAAGGATCATCTTGTTCCAGCCGCACTACCATGGGCAGGGACACCTCACACTAGATCAGATTACTCAGAGCCACATCCAGCCTGGCCTTAAAAACCTCCAGGGATGAGGTTTCCATCATCTCCTTGGGCAACCTGTTCCAGTCTCTCACCACCCTCATGGGGAAGAAATTCTCCCTAAATACTGCATTTCTCTACTAAAAGCCACTCAAGGGTATATTCACCAGCAGTGAACTTATGCTTGGGGAGCATGGATACAGGAGTGGAGCCTCACATGCAACAAACAAAACAGAACAAAACAAAACAGGAGGAAAATGTATTTATTATTTCTCTTTTGATTCTTCTCCTCTGGGGAGAAAGGTCAGACAGAGCAGGTCTCCCCCCATCCTCCTTTCCTCTTCCCCTCCCTTTCTGTTGAAAGGTTCCCCCAGAGACTGTGAGAATATGTCAGTATGAAACAGCATCTTCCTTTTGAAGGTCTCTGGAGAGTACCAGAAGCAACTGCTCACTCTTTCTTTCTTCAACAAACACTGGCCAGGCCTTCCCAAACAGCCAGCTGAGACACAGTCAGGAAAAAACAAGTTCTGAGGGGAAGGAGTCGCCAAGGAAAATAATTGGGCAGCAGGAGGGGTTTGGTGACGCAGCTGCGCAGCTGCTGGGTTCAGTGACTTCTCAATTGCCTCCATCTGAAGTTGTGCTCCACTCTGAAACGATTTCCTACCTCCACAGCTTTAAATAGCTGGGCATGAGCACTTGCTGCTTGGAGTCCCAGCAGCAGCTTGGGGAACACATCAAGCCTGACAACTAACCCAGCACACAACAAGAAAACAAGAAGCCTTCACCTATGTTCTCAGTCATGTCCAAGAAAGACAGGGAGGCTAGAGAGGGTAGTGCTAATGCTTCTGAAGATGCCTTTCTAACATCTTGGTTGATCAAGAAATCATGCAGTCCTGCAGCAGCAGTGCCAACTGGTCTGGCTCTCTCTGGAAGGAGGTCCACCCCAGGGTTGGTGTCACATAGGCTGCTGGTTATTTTGTGGGGGCTCCCTGGCTATATGTCTCTTAGCATCAGGTGAAAGGAGCAGCTTTCCTCTTGTCAGAAAGCAGAGGGCCAAAAGAAGCTGCATTCTAAAAAGTATTTACTCTAAACCCTCCCTCCTGTGCAGAAGGACTTGGATGACCAGAACTGAGGTACAACCCCCAGGTAAGATGAGCTGGCTTTCACCTGTACAACCTTAAGCCCATTTCAGTGTAGTGAAGGTTTTGCCTTTGGGTCAATAGCTAAATTTCCATCCTAATTATAGATGAGTGAAAAGCCCTGCAACTCTGGGTCATGTCCAGCAGAAGTAATCTGCAGAGCTCTGGGGGAAATGACCTCTGAGTGAAGCAGTAGGTGATATTTCATGGCTTAGTCTAGACCATGGGGTAGGTTTTTCAATGGGAGGTAGCAAAAAGATGGATCCTGCCTCATTCAGGTGTTAAGCTCCCTACACCATGACACGCCTGCCACAAGCTGCCTGCTCAGAGTTTGCAATGCACTCATGACCCCTCACTTTCTAGCTGTCTCTTTCCCCATCCAAAAATCCAGATGCAAGGAATCTGCTCTCAAACACCATTTTTGCTGTCCATAAAAATATCTGAGCTTTAGAGTCCATCATGCTGGTAGTCTCTGTGGTTAGCCACCAGTGCTCTGTTTCCCACCTCAAGTTATGCAGCTGGAAAAGTATATCCCACTGGAAAACAAGCTGTGGCTTACATGGGGGGCATAGAGCTGCTGGTTGTGCCTCTGCAGAAAGACTTCAACATCTGAAGTATATTACTCCTCTGGGATTAAATATTGTCCTTCTGCTGTCCTAAAATATTGCCCTCCTGGCCTATAAATCTTACACTGAAGTCTTCCAGTCAGGGAAAAGCAGAAAGAAAGTGTTAGGAAAGGTTAAGGGAATGAGGGGATTGAGTCAGTCATCAGTAGATTTGCAAATGACACAAAGTTGGGAGCAGGTGTTGATGTGTTAGAGGGTAGGAGATCTCTCCAGAGAGATCTTGACAGTCTGGACTGATGGGCAGAGTCCAACAGGATGGCATTCAACAAGTCCAAGCGCTGGGTGCTGCACTTTGGTCACAACAACCCCATGTAGTGCTACAGGCTGGGGAGCAGCCAGGCAGAAAGGGACCTGGGGGTACTGCTCGACAGCTGGCTGAACTTGAGCCAGCATTGTGCCCAGGTGGCCAAGAAGGCCAATGGCATCCTGGTCTGCATCAAGAATAGTGAGGCCAGCAGGAGCAGGGAAATCATTGTGCCCTCTACTCAGCACTGGTTAGGCCACCCCTTGAGTCCTGTGTCCAGTTCTGGACCCTTCAATTTAAGAAGTATACTGAGACTCTTGAATGTGTCCAGAGAAGGGCAACGGGGCTGGGGAGAGGCCTTGAGCACAGCCCTGTGAGCTGGGGTTGCTTAGCCTGGAGAAGAGGAGGCTCAGGGGAGACCTTATTGCTGTCTACAACTCCCTGAAGGGAGGTTGTAGCCAGGTGGGGGTTGATCTCATCTCCCAGGAAACCAGCACCAGAACAAGAGGACACAGTCTCAAGCTGCACCAGGGGAAGTTTAGGCTGGAGGTGAAGAGAAAGTTCTTCCCAGAGAGAGTTGTTAGCCATTGGAATGTGCTGCCTAGGGTGGTGGTGGAGTCACCATCCCTGGAGGTGTTCAAGAGGGGATTGGATGTGGCACTTGGTGCCATGGTTTAGTATTCATGAGGTGTTGCATGACAGGTTGGACCTGATGATCTTTGAGGTCTTTTCCAACCTTATTGATGCTATGATTCTATAAATCTTACACTGAAGTCTTCCAGTCAGGGAAAAGCAGAAAGAAAATGTTAGGGAAGGTTAAGGGGATTCTGATGCTTTGAAAAGCCCTTTACAGCTTCTCTGGGATGTCAGATGAAGAGGAGAAATCAGTGGGCAGAAGGTGAGGAAGTGCTGAGAGGTGCAATGATTAATCATTGTTTCACATTTCCCTCCCCCAAAAAGCTCTGTATTTCTGGTCTATGTATTTCACTGACTGCTTCTGTGGTTGCTTTTAAACCTGGTTTCTTGCTGATCAACATCTTAAATGTTATTGGTATGGAGCTAAACAACCCCAAACAGAAACTGGATGTAGTGTGAAAGGTGAAGGAGATGCTTTGTTTCTGGGGTGGTGGGGTTGGGGTTTTTTTTTTGCCTCACATCTTTCAGAGCAGTTGCAGAGGGAGGATGAAACAGGAGTAAATCCTGGCAAGCTGAGAAAGGGCAGCCTCTGAAAGCAGCCTGTCAAACCTCTGTACATCACCACCCCCCTCTAGAATAAAGCAAGCCTTTCTACAGCCTGGTGACACCACTGAAGTGGTTTGATAGCTGTGTTGAACAGAAAACAGTCACCCTTACACATCTTGCCCTGGTAGGCATCAGAGATTTGCCTTAACTTGCAACAACATTTGCAAAACTCACTTTTCCAACTGCTTTCCCCCCCAAATATGGTAGAATTATAAGAAAGCAGAATCAATATTTTCTCTAGAGAACTGCTAACCTTGCCTGAAGTTGGTTTTTAAGTGGCCAGTGTTTGCATAGCACAACATTTATCTTGCATAGTACTGAGGGAGTTGGACCCACCACAGTCAGTTGCTAATGCTGTCAACCCTGGTGGCATGGAGTCAGGTCCTGACATAGGAGACTGAAACACAGAGGTTCTATAAATGATATCTGGAAGTTGGTTTGTCAGCTGGCAAAGCCCTTCTGTGGCCTTTGGGTAGATTTCTGTGCATCTCCTGGCTGCTGCAGGTCAGGTATCCATTTGCCTCTCTGGAGGCCCATTACAAGGAGGATCTGGAGGTGCTGGAAGGTGTCCAGAGAAGTGCCATGAGGATGAGCAGAGAGCTGGAGCTGCTCTGCTATGAGGACAGACTGAGAGAGCTGGGGCTGTTCAGTCTGGAGAAGAGAAGGCTCCTAGGAGACCTTATTGTGGACTTCCAGTATCTGAAGGAGGCTCCAAGAAAGCTGGGGAGGGACTTTTGAGGGTGTCAGGGAGTGATAGGACTGGGGGGAATGAAACGAAACTAGAAATGGGTAGATTCAGATTGGATGTTAGGAAGAAGTTCTTCCTCATGAGGGTGGTGAGACACTGGTACAGGTTGCCCAGGGAGGTGGTGGAAGCCTCATCCCTGGAGGTGTTTGCAGCCAGGCTGGATGTGGCTCTGAGCAACCTGATCTAGTCCCTGCCCAGGACAAAATGATCCTTGAGGTCCCTTCCAACCCTGATAATTTTGTGATTCTATGTAACTGGGCAGGCTGTAAGAGTTTGCAGCAGCTGCTATTAACTACAGCAGCTGAGCAGAAGTTATCTCAGCTTGCTGACGGTGAGGAGCTTCCTTATCCACCTCCCTCTGACCGGGTTTGAGAACATGCTTCAGCATAAAATAGGAGGGTTCCTTTTCATAGTAGTATCATAGTATCAGTCAGGGTTGGAAGGGACCACAAGGATCAGCTAGTTCCAAGCCCCCTGCCATGGGCAGGGACACCCCACACTAGAGCAGCCTGGCCAGAGCCTCATCCAGCCTGGGCTTAAACCCCTCCAGGGATGGGGCCCCAACCACCTCCCTGGACAACCCATTCCAGGGCTTCACCACTCTCATGGTGAAGAACTTCCTCCTCACCTCCAGCCTGAATCTCCCCACCTCTAGCTTCATTCCATTCCCCCTAGTCCTATCACTACCTGAGATCCTGAGCAGTCCCTCCCCAGCCTTCCTGTAGGCCCCCTTCAGATACTGGAAGGCCACAATGAGGTCTCCTCGGAGCCTTCTCTTCTGCAGACTGAACAGCCCCAACTCCTTCAGTCTGTCCTCATAGGAGAGGTGCTCCAGCCCTCTGATCATCCTCCTGGCCCTTCTCTGGACACCTTCCAGCACCTCCAGATCCCTCTTGCAATAGGGGCTCCAGAACTGGAGGCAGTACTCCAGGTGGGGTTTCACCAGGGCTGAATAGAGGGGGAGAATCACCTCCCTCGACCTGCTGGCCACACTTCTCCTGATGCAGCCCAGGATCTGATTTCTCCTGAAAGCTCTCATTTGAGGGTGTCTAGATTCCTCTTCTGACAGGTGAAAACATAGCCTGTTATCATCCTGGTCATGGCAGTGATGTCTGGGGGCTAAACACAGAGCTGCCTATACTTCAGAAGGTCATTAAGGTCTTAAGGAGTTGTGCAGTTGAAAAATAAAGAGATTTTTGAACAAAAGGCACTCTTGACACATTTTCATCTTGCATGTACAGTCACAGATGCATCCTTTGTGAAATCCAACCTCTGTGGTGGTTGTTTTTATTTTTTACAGAAAAAAAAAGGGTAAGGGAAGAAGTCAGAGAGTGAAAATGTGCCTCTCCCCATCCTGCTTTCTCTTAGCATGGAGGAAGAAGAAAGTGAAGAGAAAGGCAGTCATGGCCTGAAGTGGCAGCTAGCTCTTCCTGGGGTAAGCAGTGCTTGGCTGGTGCTTATTTAACTCTCTATGTCTTTACACAGTCCCATTCCCATGGCATCTGAGGCTCAGCCCCGCCAGCAGACGCAGGTGGTGTGCAATGAATGCCTCACAGATGACAGGGCTCGCTGTGTGTGGCTCATGGGTACCACACTTCCTAGAGGCTGACCACCAGACACAGTTTGCATGTGTGTGGCAATATCTGACACCACAGCACTGGTTTGTGTCCTGATTTAGGGCACAAGAAAGTCAGAATGCAAACATTGGCCTCGGAGCACAGACTTTCCCACAAGCTCATCTCGATGCTTCCAATCACACTGGCACATTTTGATGTCCATTTGTCTCCCCCAAAACACACAGAGAAAATGATTTGCAGCACAGACCACACAGAGAACCTGGAGAGAAGGCAGGGTGAGAGGTGATGTGGTCAGGCCTTGGAACAGGCTGCCCAGAGAGCTGGTGGAGTCCCCCTCCCTGGAGGTGTTCCAAAAATGCGTAGAGATGGCACCTGGGGACATGGTTTAATGGCCATGGCTGTGGGGGTAGAAGGTTGGCCCTGATGATCTTAGAGGGCTTTTCCAACCAAAATGGTTCTGTGATTATGATTTCACATCCTATAAAGCTCAGAAATGTGATATTAAGTAGGTGATGCAGTGAACCTCACTCTCTATATGAGTAGTAGGTGAAGAACTCTGACAAGGACCCAGCAACCATCACAGGCATATTGTGACATTGAGTTGAGTTTTTAATGTCAGCTGTGTATACAATGAAAAGAAATGCAGTTTCACACTGTGCTATGTGTCTGAAGCCCAAACTGCCCATGTTGAGACTCTGCTTCATGCCCTGCTCTTAAGTTTTTAAGCTGCATCAAATTAAAGCTTGCTGCTTAATGATGTGCAGCAGAAGTCTTTCTGCTGTTAGGACCAAAAATACTTCAGCTCATTCTCACTGAGAAGTCCCCACCTCTATCAGTGCCAAAATTAGCAAACAGAAAGCTGTATTGATTGTCATTTACTGCACAGGGCAGCTTGGCTTTAGACTGAAATGCTCCCCTGAAAGGAACAGAAAAGACTCCCCCCCCGCCCCCCGCCATCAGTTGGTTATTGAACTGTGTGTGAGCAGATATCAGGAGGATTCTCCCCCTCTAGTCTGCTTTCTCCACCTCTGGTCTGCTTTCTCCCCCTCTGCTCCTCTCTGGTGAAACCCCACCTGGAGTACTTCACCCAGTTCTGGAGCCTCTATTACAGGAAGGATCTGGGGGTGCTGGAGTGTGTCCAGAGAAGGGCCATGAGGATAAACAGAGGGCTGGAGCACCTCTCCTATGAGGACAGACTGAGGGAGTTGAGGCTCTTCAGTCTGGAGAAGAGAAGGCTCCAAGGTGACCTAATTGTGGCTTTCCAGTATCTTAAGAGGGGGGCAGGGCTTTTTTTGGGGTGTCAGGGAGTGATAGGACTGGGGGGAATGGAGCTAAACTAGAAATGGGTAGATTCAGACTGGATGTCAGCAAGAAGTTCTTACCCATGAGGGTGGTGAGAGACTGGCACAGGTTGCCCAGGGAGGTGGTGGAAGCCTCATCCCTGCAGGTTTTTGCAGCCAGGCTGGATGTTGCTGTGAGCAACCTGCTGTAGTGTGAGGTGTCCCTGGCCACAGCATGGGAGGTTGGAACTGGATGATCCTTGAGGTCCCTTCCAACCCTGACAATGCTATGATTCTATGATTACAGAAGGGGGCTGTAGAGGCAGAGAGGGTGTTTGGGGTTTAACTCAAGCTCTGATCCCGTGGCTGAAGCAGCAGTAGTTTGAAAAACCATTTTTCAGCTGCTATGGTAAATGTTTCTAAAACAGAGGAGAGGTTTACAATCTGTTAGAACAATGAATCAAAAGAGCTCTGCTCATTTTCCACATGGAGTCTCGGGAGTAAACACCACGTTGCTCATTTGCAACAGGAGAATGATTGGCAATGCAGTGCAGCCAAGAGCCTGAAAGAGAGAAGAGGTAAATTAGCTATCCACTGAATTAACCCTCAGCTGCTCCTCAGAGTTCTGGTTGCTGGAGCTGGCTCTGCTTAGCCAATAAACTGTCCGTGGGTCCAGCACAAGTACACCATGGAAACCCAGAGCCTGATCCTCAAATCAGTGAAGGAAAACATATGCTTGAAGATAAGCCACGATGGGGCATTGGGGAGCACTGAAATCTGCTCCATGCTTGAGTTCCCATGATGTGAGTAATTAAAGCCTCCCTCCAAATCTCTGCAAGGGAGTGCATGCAGTTTGCCAGTCCAACACCTAGCTCATCTGCCACTGGTAGCAAGGCTGTAGTAGCCCTGATCCTGAGAGTGACAAACACATAGCCCCCACACCTCATGAACTCCAGTTTACCCACACTGTAAAACATACATGGTGCACTTTGCAGTCTGTTCAAATGCAACATGCAAAAAGGGGGAAATCAGTGTAAAGGAGAACAGGAAAATCATAGAATCAATAAGGTTGGAAAAGACCTCAAAGATCATCAAGTCCAACCTGTCACCATAGACCTCATGACTACTAGACCATGGCACCAAGTGCCACGTCCAATGCCCTCTTGAACACCTCCAGGGATGGTGACTGTTATACTGTGACTCCACCACCTCCCTGGGCAGCACATTCCAATGGCTAACAACTCTCTCTGTGAAGAACTTTCTCCTCACCTTGAGCTTAAACTTTCCCTGGTGCAGCTTGAGACTGTGTCCTCTTGTTCTGGTGCTGCTTGCCTGGGAGAAGAGACCAACCCCCTCCTGGCTGCAACCTCCCTTCACAGAAGTCTTCAGCAGGGAAACTGGAAACAATGAACACCCCACAGCATCCTCTTGTTGCCTTGAATCCTGAGGCTCTCCTGACTCCTGCAATTAGATCAACTCTTTTCCCAGTGACTTTTCTAACCCCATTTATGGTGATGCAGAAGGTAATATGCCCAAGAATGGAAGATTAAGAAGACTGCCATAGAATAGCTTTAATGTGATCCCCAATAGCATGCAATAAAGTTCTCTCCTTTAGTGAGGGGTTATCAGATCTCACAAAATAACCTTTACAACCCTCCTTGCCAGGTCTAAATAAAGCAGGCAGCGTTCTGATAAGGCTATTGTTGGGGTTTTCCTTTCTGGGGCAAAACCAAGCTCCCCTTTTGAGCACTAGCCCTGGGCTGCAGTGCAGTGGGGCTGCTTCCCTGCTGTGGGCTGACTGCACTCTGCAGAGCCACTGACTGCCCTCTGTGTGCACAGCCTGCAGCTGTCAGCCAGAGCCCAGCTACTACTGAGCTCTAAATAAATGCATTGACTCTCAGACTCGCTCTGACCTAGCCTGGGTTTGTGGTTTGATAGATTTCCCAAATGCTTGCAGAATTCAGTCTGGGATGTTCTGTGTGCCTGGCATATGGCTCAGTGCACCCAGCAAGAGGCTGGGAATATGCTCTTTTTCCTTCTTCCTCTTCTTCTCCTTCTTCCTTTTCAATAGTAAAAGGCTTCACTTCATGAGATTCTTTAACACAGACCAGAGTGCAACAGTGGAGCCACAGAGGTAGAAGTCAGTGAACAGCAGTAGTCATGGACTGAGCAGGTCTGGGGTCAGTCCTATGGCTTGTAGGTAAAGCCACATCTCCATTTCATCTCCTTGATCTACTCTTGAAGACCTTATCCCAGTGTGGGCTCCAGGCAGTATCTGCCAGTCCACCCTGTGCTTTCTCAGTAAGAGCAGGAGGGGACAGCAATTGCTCCACTTTTGTACTTACTGGAACACAAACATTATGGAAAGGGGGTTTGTTTGGTTGGGTTGGGTTTTTTCCATGCCTTTGTTTTTCTTCCCTTCCACACAGGAGAAGGCTTTAGTTCCATTCACACCAGCTGACCTTTAAGCTCTTCCAGCAGATCCCTTTTGTGAGCTCCAATGAAGCTGTCAGCTAATTGCACTGGAAGCAAGACTAGGGGAAATTGGAATTCCTTACTCAGTGTCCTGTGAGTGCTGTGTGACTCCTGCCCCAGGAGGAAAAACTAAAACCTGATTAGATTAGATGATGGGGACTAGAGTCTGAGAAGCTGTCTCAAGTCAGCCTAAACTGAGGTCCAGTATTGCCATACTGAAGCACCTCAAGTGCTATTGGTGCTGAGAAACATCTGACCTCCGGAGGTGTGCACACCTCCAGCTGCACCTCTGCATCCTTCCTGTGGCAATGCAGTTGTGATGAGATTAAATCTTGTAGTTAAGCCAAAAGCTGTGTAGGATCTCAGGGTCTCTGCTCCACAGCTTGCTTTTAAAGATCTTCTTGCAGAGGTGCTATGCTGTGGTGTTTTCTGGTTCCTTGTGGTGGTTTCCTCTCTTTCCCCAAACAACAACAACAACTTGTTTAGGCCCTTTCAATACAGCATCCTTGTGATCATGCCACTTGCCCAGCAAATGTGGATGCAGGCTTTGATTCCATCTGTTGGTTAAAGGAGTTCACACTGGCATCTCTATCCCCTAGGAAATTGGCTTAACTAGGTCACTGTTGGGCAAAATGGCAAAGACTGAGAGAAAAAGGATTGCAGAATTGTCATTTCTTAATGAGGGCACAGCAACTGTCACAGGGGCAGAGGATGGTTTGGATTGGAAGAGACCTCTAAAGGTTTTCTAGTCTTTGCAGTGAGCAGGGACGTCTGCAGCTAGATCAGGTTGCTCAGACTCCCATCCAGCCTGACCTGGAATGGTTCCAGGGATAGGGAATCTACCACATCTCTGGGCAACCTGGGCCAGGGTCTCACCACCCTTGCTGCAGAAGTGTCCAAAGACAGTTTTAATGGGATGTTCCCTAGGTGCTCAGGACCTGGCATAGAGTTTTGGACTTGGCTGTGTGGGAGCAGGTACTGCACAGCACATCACCTGGACACGAGGTCCCTGTCCCTGTGCTATTACCAACTTTGGAGTCCTTCTCCTTTCAAAATTGTTCAATTATTGTTGGCCATTTTAGAGAGCTTTCTGTAAGAGCAGTGGAAGTGAGCCCTGAATGGAACAAAGTCTTAAATCAGTGAGAAATGCTCTCAGAAAGAGGCTGTCCATACACATCCTGTCGTCTTTGTGGGTGGCTCCAGAGAATAATGATCCCATTTCTTATACAAAGGCAGGAGGGCAAGAGAGGAGGAGAAAGCTGACCCAGCTGTAAGCATCGGTGTGAGCAGCTCAGGGGGGAGAGGGCAATGCAAGCCCAGTGCCATGGGAGGGAAGTCACTTCATTAGAAGCATCTGGCATGCAGAGAAGTAGGATGTTTTGGCACCATCAGAAACTTTATCGAGACCTAGCCATGTAAGGCTGCATTGATGGCTATTTATAGCATCAGCTTAGAGGGGGTATGGAAGCTATACCAGGAACCTCATTAGTAACAGCATGAGAGCCATGGCCAACCTCCCTGCTCCAGTGCTTGTGTTCATTCCATAACACAGACACAGCAAGCACCAGGGAGAGAGCTTCTCAGGGGCTTGTAGCCTTATTAGGGAGGGAGCACATAAAAATGGAGAGCTGCTCTAGTAGTGACCAACAAGACCTGTTGGGGTACCTATGACCTGTCCTTTCTAAAGCCACATCCATGTATTGCCTGCCCTCCTGCCCTCCTCTCAGTGGAGAGCAGATTTTCTGTTTCCTTCAGAAATGAGGCCATTGGAAAGGGGAAGCTTTCTAGAGATAAAGCTTTAAAACTGTGTGAATATTTTCTTCAGAGGAGAGTGTACTATAAAGTGCAACATAAGGCATTCATAGGTCTTATCTGCTGTCAGAACCATAGAAATGTTTTGCTTGGAAGAGACCTTTCTGATCACCAAGTCCAACTGTTAACCCAGCACTGCTGATCAGCACTACACCCACACAACATTTAAACACCTCCAGGGATGGTGACTCCACCACCTCCCTGGGCAGCCTGTTCCAATCCCTGACCACTCTTGCAGCAAAGACATTTTTCCAATCTAAACTTCCTTGGTGCAACTTGGAGGTTTTTTCCTCTGCTCCTGTTACTTGGGTAAAGAGACTGACTGACTTCTATCTTGTTACAGCCTCCTTTCAGGGAGCTGCAGAGAGCAATGAGGTTTCCCCTCAATTTCGTCTTCTCCACACTAAGCAGCCCCAGTTCCCTCAGCTGCACCTCACAAGACTTGTTCTCTAGACCCTTCACCAGCTTCATTGACCTTTTCTGGACCTGCTCCAGCACTTTGGTGTCCTCCTTTTAGCATCATTGCAAGTTATCCTTTGCAAGCACTTAGTGTTGTGAAACCTGGCATGAAATGGTTTTAATTGTAAAACTCATCCCTTTGGCAACTTTTCAGTCTTGCAGGCACTTATTTTCCTTAACTAGGTCACCTGCTAGGGATCCAAGTCAAAGAGTGGGCTGATTTATTTATTGCTTAACCCAAGATGCCACCAATTACTGTTATCTGTGTAATACAAATAGAATAGGATAGAATTAACCAGCTTGGAAGAGACCTTCGAGATCATCGAGTCCAACCTATCACCCAACACCATCTAATCAACTAACCCATGGCACCAAGCACCCCATCCAGTCTCTTCCTAAACACCTCCAGTGATGGGGACTCCACTACCTCCCTGGGCAGCACATTCCAATGGGCAATCACTCTCTCTATGAAGAATTTCTTCCTAACATCCAGCCTAAACCTCCCCTGGTGCAGCTTGAGACTGCGTTCTCTTGTTCTGGTGCTGGGTGCCTGGGAGAAGAGACCAACCCCCACCTGGCTACAACCTCCCTTCAGGGAGGGTTCCCTCCCCTGAGCCTCCTCTTCTCCAGGCTAAGCAACCCCAGCTCCCTCAGCCTCTCCTCACAGGGCTGTGCTCCAAACCCTTCCCCACCTTTGTTGCCCTTCTCTGGACACCTTCCACCAACTCAACATCTTTCCTAAACTGAGGGGCCCAGAACTGGACACAGGACTCAAGGTGTGGCCTAACCAGTGTTGAGTACAGGGGAAGAATGACCTCCCTGCTCCACTATAGGTGTCACAGCTCTGTTTCAGCCCCAATTTTCAGGCACTCTGTATCTGCTGCAGCCTCACTTGGAATGTTTGGTGTGCTCCTGAGGTGTTTTCACTTCAAAAAGCCCTCGTTCAGGTCTGAGCAGCTGCTGTGTCTGTCATGCTAGCCCTCCTCCAGGGAAAAACTGACAGAGGCTTGGTTTTCAAAGGGCTTGAAGTGCTGCCACGATTATTTGAGGGCTTTGGTACTTAGCATATTTGCAGACTGCATCACCAGAGAATTACAGAGGGGAGAGACCAAACCTGAGGAGTCTCAGCCTGTGCAAAGAGCAGGGCTGCAAAAACGTTACTGAAAAGAAGAATCATGGCTCAAAGTGTAGAACTTTCCCTGTGTGCTCTCTATTGCTTAGTGTCTGCCTTTAATAACATATCCAGATTTCTTCAACTCCAACTCCTATGCAGTCTGACTTTAATCTGCTGGTTTGACATCAGGTAGATGAGTGGAAAAAGACGTGCAACAGCACTGCAATTTCAAATTCTGCCTTCCTGGGGGAGTCTGCTAATTTTCAGAGGTTACAGTTCAGGCTGTAACTGAGCAACTGGGATAGAAGTTAACAGTCAGAGAGGTTTCAGAATGAAGCCTTACCCGAAGTGGATCTAAAGGTTTGGGGCTTGGTTTTGATCAAGGTTTATCTTACATTCTGTATTGGCCCTAATTGTTTCATTTACTAACTTCTTTATTGGTAGCAAACCAAGCAATAGAAGGCACATGAGCTACAGCTGTGACAGGAACTGACACAGCTGATTTGAGTTGCCTCTCCATTGTCATGTAGTCACTCCTAATTGCTTCAGCTCTGAACTTTTCTTCTCTGTGGATGAATTACCCAGGAGAACTTACCCTTGACAGCCTCACTCCTATCTGGAGTTCCATTATGTTCAAGCAGTGCCTCCATCCAATTTCTTCCCCTGGGCTGAATGCCAGTCTAGAACATTCTCTTGACTTCAGCTTGGGTAGTACAGAAAAACTGGAATGTCCACACCTTGAATATGCTACTTTCAGGTGGGACTTTTAGATCCAAGTTTAATCACAGAAAGCACTGGGTTTGAAGGGACCTTTGAAAGCCATTTTGTCCAACTCCCCCCCCTGCAGTCAGCAGGGACACCTCCAGCTAGATCAGGTTGTTATTCTCCTTTTTAATAGCATTCTAATCTGATCTGTCCCTTGGAGTCCTTGAAAGGGCTAATTAGATCTACAACAGATGTGGAGCTGAACTGGCCCTTGAAAATTTATTCTTCTTAGTTCTTTCCCCTTCATTGCTAGAACTGAGATGAAGCAACATCACATCTTTACAAGTGGCTGAATGGCATCGTGTTTTCCTTGCCAGTGCAGAGATGCTTCTGCATCATTTATCCATGACACTGCTTCCTCTCCTGGACATTATTACATTTGCAGACCCACCTGAGGATTCCTAGCAGACATCTTTACTGAGAAATTGCCTGCAATGTACATTTGTCTGCAGCCTTGAAAGAGTGTCTCTCATTTCCTGACAATGCTTTATGCTGCTTCCTCTAAGATTAGGCTTCTGCAGTCACAAATTCCATCCCCTCCCCCCAGCCTTTTTGACTTCTCCTCTTGTAACCTGGCACCAGGTGACTGCAGTTGTGTAATCTCATGGTTTCTGGGCCACAGCTGTTGAAAAGGGAATCACCTTGTTATTCTCAAGTGAGCTATTAAAATGATGATAGAGGATTCCATGGCTTCTGCAAACTGCACTTGAGGTCTAGCAGCCAGACATTAAACATCCTGTGCCTCCCTCTTGCACAAACATTGGGTTGCAAATCACCAGCTTCAGTGGCCTTCAGAACCCCCCCTAACCAACTGGCTACTGTTTGAAAACAGAGGTCCTAGCCAAAACTCAGCTCATGAGTGACCATGTGGGAGATGTGGGTTCAGGATCATGCCCAGGCTATGACTAACACCTGAGCTGCTGTGACAGCTGGCATCCAAAGGAGGCTCTGCACACATCACTTGATAAGTACAGAGGGAGTGAAGCAGTACATCAAAGGGACCAATAAGAAGGATCAACAGCAGTTTATTTATAACTCCCAAGTCATTGCTCCTTTTAGTTCCTTAAAAACTGAACCTGGAATACAGCACCACAAAGGAGAGGTTTCTGCTTTCCTAGAAGGAAATTATGCTTTCTAAATGAATGCCTCTCAGGCCTCTGAGTCACAGATTTAGGATTGCTCTGGGCAGTTCTTTTTGATGCATGTACCTCAAATTTGTGATCATTCCATTCTCATTTTCTACCCAGGTACTTATTAATGACATCTGTTAGCAGGGCATTTGAGTGTTTTAACCATGTATTAGACTTGGTTCTTCAAACTATGCCTGGTATCTAAATTACAGAAATATCCAGGAGACATGAGAGCCCCCTGAGAGAGGTGCCAACAGCTGAGCTAGAATAGAATAGAATTAACCAGGTTGGAAAAGACCTTTGAGATTCATTGAGTCCAACCTATCATCCAACATCATCTAATCAACTAAACCATGGCACCAAGCACCCCATCCAGTCTCTTCCTAAACACCTCCAGAGATGGTGACTCCACCACCTCCCTGGGCAGCCCATTCCAATGGCCAATCTCTCTGTATAGAACTTCTTCCTAACATCCAGCCTAAACCTCCCCTGGCACAGCTTGAGACTGTGTCCTCTTGTTCTGGTGCTGGGTGCCTGGGAGAAGAGACCAACCCCCACCTGGCTACAACCTCCCTTCAGGTAGTTGTAGACAGCAATGAGGTTTCCTCTGAGCCTTCTCTTCTCCAGGCTAAACAACCCCAGCTCCCTCAGCCTCTCCTCACAGGGCTGTGCTCCAGACCCCTCCCCAGCTTTGTTGCCCTCTGTACACCTTCCACCAACTCAACATCTTTCCTAAACTGAGGAGCCCAGAACTAGACACAGTACTCAAGGTGTGGCCTAACCAGTGCTGAGCACAGGGCACAATGACTTCCCTGCTCCTGCTGGCCACACTCTTCCTGATACAGGCCAGGATGCCATTGGCCTTCTTGGCTGCCTGGGCACACTGTTGGCTTATGTTCAGCCTACTGTCAACCAGTACCCCCAGGTCCCTCTCTGCCTGGCTGCTCTCAGCCACTCTGACCCCAGCCTGTAGCACTGCATGGGGTTGTTGTGGCCAGTGCGTAAAACCTGGCACTTAGTTGTATTAAATCTCATGCCCTTGAACTCTGCCCATCTGTCCAACCTGTCAAGGTCCCTCTGGAAAGCTCTCCTACCCTCTAACAGATCAACTCCTGCCCCCAGCTTGGTGTCATCTGCAAACTTACTGATGATGGGCTCAATCCCCTCATCCAGATGATCAATAAGTATATTGAAGAGGGTGGGGCCCAGCACTGATCCCTGGGGGACACCACTAGTGCCTGGCTGCCAGCTGGATGTGGCACCATTCACCACCACTCTCTGGGCTCAGCCTCCAGCCAGTTCCTAACCCAGCACAGAGTGCTGCTGTCCAAGCCAGGGGCTGACAGCTTCACCAAGAGTTTGCTATAGGAGGAACATATAATATGAACATTTCTCTTTGTAAGTCATTGTGGGGTATCCATTTGAGTCAGAGAGAGAGCAATGTTGTGCTATAGCCCAGTTAAAGCCCCAAATTAGGAGTTAGGGATGTGAAATAATTTTCAATATGATGTAGAGTTTCCTAGAGAGGCAGTGACAGCCAAGGAGGGAAATTGATAAAGTAGATAAGGGAGGAAATGCTGTTAGGCAGGTTGGAAAGCTGGGGTAATGTGGTGAAAAGGAACAGCCTGAAGAATGTAGTGTCTGGTAAATGTTGTAGAACTGAAATTATTCTGGCTAGCTCTGGGTAAAGAAGAGCCAAAAGCCAGAGCAGGCTCTGGTAAGGACCGCCCAGAAAGGAGCACTGGAATGGAAAATACTTGTGAGGCCCTTTCCAAGTGTCCCAGATTCCTGTGCCGGTGGTGTGAAGCGCTCATCACCTTGGATCATCGCCTTGGATGGAGCTGGAGCTGGTGAGGTAGTGTCTCAGCTTCAGCATGTACCTAGCAGCTTTGGTGCACACACACAGACCAAACTGGAGGACAGGAAAGACGAGCCCCCTGTGTTTCTGCAGAGAAAGAAGCTCTGTTTCCCTGCTGGGTTTCGCTGTTTGCCCACCAGCACTGAGCCATTGTAAGAACACTCGGCCCATTGTCACCAGTGGAGCAACTGTGGTGTTTCAGTGCAGCAGCTAAAATGAAATCACATGAAGCTGCCTGTTTTCTGATTTCCCCCATTCCTGTGAAGCCTGTTTTCTGCTTCAAAAACATCTTGAGTGCCCTCAGCTTTTCCTGACCTACATTCCATGCGTTAGATGGTCTCGCCCTGCCCCCCGCCAGTGACAGACACCCGAGGACACAAAATGTCAATAATATGTTCCCAGAAACAGGGATGATGCATGTCTGAGTCAGGGACAGAGAAACCAAGGGGTGTGTAAACAAAACAAGCCCAGAAAGAGCAAAATGATGCTAGAGAATCCCTTGGAATTTGCTGTCTTCATAATTTCCCCTGAAGGCTTGGTCAGTATAGGCTGTATCCAAGGGGTGTCATTTGCTTCTCAGAGTTTTTTGGGGTGAAATAATCAGAGTTTCATTATTTAAGGATATCTTTTTAAGTTAGGCATCTTCATTCTACTCTCTAATTCTCTATTGTGTCCACTGATCTGGGTGCTTCCCCTTGATGTGCGTACCTCAAGTCTGTGATTGTGTAACTGCCATTTTTCTACCTGGATATTTATGAATGGCATCTGTTAGCATGACCTGTGAGTGGTTTAACCACAGCTTGGACAGAGAATGGTGAAACATGCCTTGCAGGCTTATTGCTGAAGTTGTGCAGCAGAGGCATGGAGAGGTTTAAAGACAAAGCAAAACACAAAGGTAGTAACTTGAAGCTGATGGCAGCCAGAAAATGTGTAGCCCCCTTAAACACCTAAGCCTCCTTTTCTGTCTTGCTCCATGTGATTAAGATCTTCGGAACACAACACTGAGCTTTCATGATAATATGAGATTAGGGATCATGATCCAATAGGGGTGGGGGTAAGGCTGTTGCTTTTTAGAATGAGAACCCAGGTGATGAACTTTAGAGGGTACAGAAAGAACTAAGGTTTTAGCCAAGGGTCTTGAATTTCTGAGCAGCCAGTGACCTCTTTTAAAGGAGGAGTGGAATGGAATGGAATGGAATGGAATGGAATGGAATGGAATAGACCAGGCTGGAAAATACCTTTGAGGTCATCGAGTCCAACCTATCATCCAACACCATCTAATCAACTAAACCATGGCACCAAGTACCTCATCCAGTCTCTTCCTAAACACCTCCAGAGATAGTGACTCCACCACCTCCCTGGGCAGCACATTCCAATGGCAAATCTCTCTGTGAAGAATTTCTTCCTAACATCCAGCCTAAACGTCCCCTGGTGCAGCTTGAGACTGTGTCCTCTTGTTCTGGTGCTGGCTGCCTGGGAGAAGAGACCAATCCCCACCTCGCTACAACCTCCCTTCAGGTAATTGTAGACAGCACTAAGGTCTCCCCTGAGCCTCCTCTTCTCCAGGCTAAGCAACCCCAGCTCCCTCAGCCTCTCCTCACAGGGCTGTACTCCAAACCCCTCCCCAGCTTTGTTGCCCTTCTCTGGACACTTTCCAGCACCTCAACATCTTTCCTAAACTGAGGGGCCCTGTGACTTGGGGAACTTGAGCTTCAGGTTGTGTCTGCATTTTTGTGTGCAATAATATTCCTAAAAAGACTTCTCTGTCTTCTTGCTAGCAGAGGATCCCTCTACAGGCTCCCTGGTTTAATACATTCCCCCTAGGCACCTGAAGAATATTCTTGAAGACAAATTGATAGATTGCACAGCCAGAGCTGGTTCTCCCTTTGGGGTGGTGCCTTCCAGTCAGCTTTACAGTGCTTGGTTTCTTTGGTTAGACTGATTTGTGGTTGCACGGTTGCTGAGTCTTCATTCTCGGAGGTTTTCAACAGCAGGCTGAACAAAATGAGAGGTGGTTTGATCCACCATTAGTGACCATCCTGCTTTCCATGGGAGGCTGGGAAGATGACCTCCAGAAGTCACTGTTGTGACTCTGTGATAGGGGATGTGGTTGAGCAAATCTGGAAGATAAATGCCATTTCTTGTAAGGGCCAGGGCATGACTGGAACATGTGGTGGGTGAATCCAGTGTGCTAGGCTTTGTCTCTCTTAGTCTCATTCTCATTAAGGAGAAATGATTACAGATTGAGCTAGCTCATCCACTTGCATCCACTCAGCAGAACGTGCCTGATGACTTCAGTGGCTGGATGGAAAAGTGTTTAATTGGAATTGCAGAGTGGCAAAGCTCCAGCCACTGTTTTGTTGTGACTCTGCCTTTGTGCCTCTGTTGCTGTCTCCAGAAAAAATTGTATCCAGATTCTGCCACGTGCTCGCTGCTTGTCACACCAGTGAGTTGTTTTTCTGGTTTGAGGGTAAGTCTGTGGGCTGTGGGTGGGTCAGACCAAGTAAAATGAGATACCAAATGGTGTTACAGATACATGAAATTTAATGGTATGTGTCTGACTTGGTTTCCTGAGAGGACCTTGATGCCTTTAGACACCAATATCTTTAGTTCCTTGACCCTCTGAGTGCAAAGAATCAGTGTGTGTGGAGTACACGGGCTCCCTTTGAACAGCAGGGGGAAATGAGACCTCTTGGCAAACACATAACATGAGTATTAAGCAAGGAGGAAGATTAATGTTAACCAATGGGAAAAACTAAGAATGGAGGTTTTATGTGTTATGAACACTATCCCCCTCTGGAGCATAGACTGGATCCAAGCCTACAGAATGGTGAATCCATCCATTTTAGAGCCTAGGGTCTTCTGTGGCTAGACATTTGCATCTGCTTTTGGAAAGAAGAATGCTCATACTTCCCTTTAGAAGGTGAGGATGAAATTGGTGCTTCTGTTTTATACAACAGCCCTGTTCTTGAGGAGCTGATCCCAACAGGTACTGAATGCAGGGCATCTGATCATGTTCACACTAGATAGCAGTGCCCTGGCCTCCTGGGTTGTGCTGTGGAGGACTGGAGCTCCTGCTCTCCCCTGTGCCACAAGGAATCCAAGGTCCAGCAGAGAACAAAGCCAGAAGGAGAAGGCAGCATGGGGCTACTGTGGAGGGGGCAGTTTGGGGTTTTATCTGTTCTAGTATAGCTAAAACTTGCACTGAAAATTCTTTGAAGAGGTCCTCTACCTCATCATGGTAACAAATGAGTTACCAAAGGCCTATTTGTTATTTTGCCACTGACTTTGGGTCCGAATTCTTCCATTATTCTTTGTGGTTTAGGCCAGGTCCTAGCTGGAGAGTACTGTCCTTAGGAGTTAGGTGACTGGGCTCTGTGAACTCTTGTTGTCTGATTCCATGCAGCATCAGTCAGGTCTGAGCATCTCTCAGCAAAAAGTCACCAGAATTCAAATACCTGCAGAGCAGACAAGTTTTAGGCACTCATGGTGGTGATGCAGAGGAACAGTGACCAACTTTTGGGCAAAGAGGGCAGTGCCATCTTAAGGTACAATCCCCATTTCTGACTAGACTGGATTTCCTGTTGCTTTTCTTGAAGAGAAACAGAGGTGGTTCAATCTATGTCACTGCTGAACTCAGCAAGGTGCTGTCAAGCAGTTGAATAATTTACAGCAGAAGTAAATGGGCAGAATTTATAGGGAGCAGCTGTAAAGCAGGAAAAGGCACATAGATCACCAATGGCTTTCACAGCTACTATCTGGCAAGAGCAAATGAACAGATTTAGAAAGCTGAGTATTCACTACAGACTAAAAGAAAAAAGTTTGTTGTGACTCCCAACTTGTTACTTGGTGTCTCCAGAATGTTCCTATGACTGCATTGCTTCTCCTGGCCTTCTTATTCCTTGTCATTGGTCCAACCCAAGTTCCCATCCTCCAGCAAAGGTTTAAGTCTTTGCTCACTCATTTTCAGACTGTCATGTTCCTCATGACCTATCTTTGTCCCCTCTTAGAATCATAGTATCAGTCAGGCCTGGAAGGGACCACAAGGATCAGCTAGTTCCAACCCCCCTGCCATGGGCAGGGACACTCCACACTAGATCAGCCTGGCCAGAGCCTCATCCAGCCTGGCCTTAAACACCTCCAGGGATGGGGCCTCAACCACCTCCCTGGACAACCCATTCCAGGGCTTCACCACTCTCATGGGGAAGAACTTCCTCCTCACCTCCAGCCTGAATCTCCCCACCTCCAGCTTCATTCCATTCCCCCTAGTCCTATCACTACCTGAGATCCTGAGCAGTCCCTCCCCAACCTTCCTGTAGCCCCCTTCAGATACTGGAAGGCCACAATGAGGTCACCTGGGAGCCTTCTCTTCTGCAGACTGAACAGCCCCAACTCCTTCAGTCTGTCCTCATAGGAGAGGTGCTCCAGCCCTCTGATCATTTTTGTGGCCCTTCTCTGGACACCTTCCAGCACCTCCAGATCCCTCTTGTAATAGGGGCTCCAGAACTGGAGGCAGTACTCCAGGTGGGGTCTCACCAGAGCTGAGTAGAGGGAAAGAATCACCTCCCTTGCCCTACTGGCCACACTTCTCTTGATGCAGCCCCTCTCTGCTCTCTCACATCCAAATTCAAGTTTCATTTGCATCACTTATTTTTTTTCTGTACCAAAATACCTATGCCTCCAAAAGCGGAGAATCTGAAAGTTCTCTCTGAAAGCCCAGGACCAAAAAAAAACACCCCTAGAACTGGTGAGAAACTTCAGACTGTTCAAGTGAGGATAGAAGTTGTGCTGGTTAGCTTTTAAACCAGAAGCTGTTCTGCTGAGAATAGAATAGAATAGAATAGAATAGAATAGAATAGAATAGAATAGAATAGAATAGAATAGAATAGAATAGAATAGAATAGAATAGAATAGAATAGACTTAGCCAGGTTGGAAGAGACCTTCAAGATCATTGAATCCAACCTATCATCCAACACAATCTAATCAACTAAACCATGGCACCAAGTGCCCCATCCAGTCTCCTCCTGAACACCTCCAGTGATGCTGACTCCACCACTTCCCTGGGCAGCACATTCCAGTGGTCAATCTCTCTTTCTGTGAAGAACTTCTTCCTAACATCCAGTGTGAAGTTCCCCTGGCACAGCTTGAGACTGTGTCCTCTTGTTGTGGTGCTGGTTGCCTGGGAGAAGAGACCAACCCCCTCCTGGCTACAACCTCCCTTCAGGGAGTTATATACAGCAAGAAGGTCTCCCCTGAGCCTCCTCTTCTCCAGGCTAAGCAACCCCAGCTCCCTCAGCCTCTCCTCACAGGGCTGTGCTCTAAACCCCTCCCCAGCTTTGTTGCCCTCCTCTGGACACCCTCCAGCACCTCAACATCTTTCCTAAACTGAGGGGCCCAGAACTGGACACAGGACTCAAGGTGTGAGCTCACTCTACCTGTTGTTTCATTGAATTTTATGTTGGAAAACTTTGTCTACATTTGGTGGAAAACAGTGAGAACATGCTGCCTGTAAGAAAACATTGCCTTTGTTGCTGTGTTTCCAATACACTTTGTAGCAAAGCTCTCAGCTCCTTCAGGAAAATATCTCTGTGCCTGTAATGCTGCAAAAAAATAATATGTCTAATTTTCCCAGTTCTGTTCCTGAAGAATGCTGAACAGTTGCACAATTTTGGCTGATACTTGCCAGTAAAAAATCAGCCTTAAGGCTAAATTTTCTGAGCAACATGGAAAGTTTCAGCCCAAATGGTTCAGGTCTGGCAAGGCCTTAAGCTGTTGAATGCAGAGTCTTGTAAGTGGAAGTGCTGGGAAAGTTTAACAGTGGGTAGTGCTACCTACTCCACCTAGAGCACATCTGAAGTCTACTCTTAGGTCTTTAAATTAGAATCATAGAATCAATGAGCTTGGAAAAGACCTCAGAGATCATTAAGTCCAACCTACCACCCGACCTCATGACTTCTAAACCATGCTTCAAGTGCCACGTCCCATCCCTTTTTGAACACCTCCAGGGACAGTGTCTCCACCACCTCCCTGGGCAGCACATTCCAATGGCCAATTACTCTTTCTGTGAATAACTTTCTCCTCACCTCCAGCCTAAACTTCCCCTGGTGCAGCTTGAGACTGTGTCCTCTTGTTCTGGTGCTGTTTTCTTGGGAGAAGAGACCAACCCCCACCTGGCTACAACCTCCCTTCAGGTAGTTGTAGGGAGTAATAAGGTCTCCCCTGAGCCTCCTCTTCTCCATTAGATCATGCTGGCAGGGTTTAATGGCCCTGGTGGTCTTAGGCTGATGGTTGGACTCAGTGGTCTTAGAGGACTATTCCAACTGAAACAATTCTGATTCTAGAACAGTTAAAACAACAGCAAAGTGTTTTTATCAAAGCTCAGATGTCATTAAAAGCTTTACAGCCTGAAGCTGGTTTATAGATGTAGGGTCTGACCTTGCAGGGTATCCTACGCAGGGCCAGGAGTCAACACTTTGCAGTTGTAGTGTCAGTATTCCCACAACGGTTTGTTGGCCAACTTCCCCACCTTGATCTGCTGAAAAAGCATTTTGTGGGAGTTCCTGTGCTCTGCAGGTCATGCCCTGAAATCCCTTCTCAGACCTCCTGGGGACCAATCTCACTGAAGTCAGGTTTTCCTGAGGGAGCATTAAGCAACAACTGAGTAAGGATCTCTGTGTGAAGAAACATCTTTACTGTAACTCCAAGCCTGCAGCCTGCTTTCTGTGATGTTTTTATGATAAGGAAGGGCAGGGGCAGGGTGTGCAGATGGAGGTGGGAGTAGGAGAGCAGTGCAATAATTAACATCTAGCAGACCTAAATTCCTTCTCGGCTGCTGGAAAGCAGCTGTTGAAGGGATAGAGACAGTGAAGAAAGAGCACAGTTGCAGACAAATAGGTCCAGTAATGCTTTCCAAAGCTTGTGTTGACTCTGGGGTGGGCAAGCAAATGGAATAAAAAGTCAGGGATCAAAACGGGGTTTTGTTGGCAGATGAAGCTGGTGGACAAGCTGATAAAAGGATTGGCTTCTCTCTCTCTTTTTCTTTGTCACCTCCTCCTCCCCTTCCTCTCTTTCTTTCAGTCTCCCTTTCTTCAGTTCCACAATTCTCAAATAAATTAGGTGGAACAGAGACAACTACATGTCTCTAAATGTCTATATTGTAACCCAGCTCTCCTGGCTGCCATGGCTTCCTCTTGATACTTGATGATCAGCCAAGATACCCTCCCAGCACTCATTGCTCCAGGCCCAAAGGAGCCATATCAAGTTCTTTCTTCCACCAGTTTTGGCTAACCCCCTACCCTCTCCTACAGTCCTATTTCTTCTCCCCTGTACCTTTTCCCTTTCCACCTTATGTCCTTGCACAACATTTTTGGTTGCTGTATGAGAATTGCTTTCATCTGCTTAAGGCTCCTGAACTCTTTCTGTCATCTTCTTGCACAGACAGCTGTGAGCACCAACCATAAGATTACAGCAGGAGTATCAGTTTGTTTGTGTATCTGATGGTATTTTATACTTGAGATGCCCTGGAGTGACATGACAACCAAGGCTTAGCAACTGAGGCAGTAGCCCTTCTTTAACCTCTTGCTACTGGTGTGGGTTTATTTTGCAGGGTTATAAAATGAGAAGCCTCTCTAGCCCCAGGCCTTTGTTGGTAAACTATTTTGCTCCCTGAAGAAGCTGACTGCTGTAGTTAACACCGCCTGAAAGTCTGTCAAACCTTGTGCTTGACCTGTGCAGCAAAGAAATTCTTCCCAGAAAGAGAGATTGGCCATTTGAATGTGCTGCCCAGGGAGATGGTGGAGCCACCATCACTGCAGGTGTTTAAAAAGAGACTGGATGAGGCAATTGATGCCATGGTTTAGTTGATTAGATGGTGTTGGGTGATAGGTTGGACTTGATGATCCCGAAGGTCTTTTCCAACCTGGTTAATTCTGTGTTTTGAAATGAGGGAAGAAGGAATGAAGAGCACCATTAAGTAGAAAGCTTTGCTTGATAATTAATTCTCCTTCTTATTTATATTCTTTATCATCTTCAAGAAATTGCAAGAGATTTCTACATGCAGTTGTTGCTAGGGGACTAGCAGGCTGCTATCTGAACTCCTGCTGCAATGCTGCACATCACCAAGATCCTGTTGATGTAGTTGGGACTCTGGTTGTAGTTCTATCAGTGGAGCACAAAAGCAGAGAGTGGTTCCTTTTCCATCCTAAAAGCTAGATAAAATGTTCCTCTTCTTACTGGTGTAGGCAAGAAGCAACTCTCTACAGCTCTCCTATCCCATTCATCTGTACTCTGCTTTGGTTAGGCCACACCTTGAGTCCTGTGTCCAGTTCTGGGCCCCTCAGTTTAAGAAGGACATTGAGACACTCGAAAGTGTCCAGAGAAGGGCAACAAGGCTGGTGAGAGGCCTTGAGCACAGCCCTGTGAGGAGAGGCTGAGGGAGCTGAGGTTGCTTAGCCTGGAGAAGAGGAGGCTCAGGGGTGACCTCATTGCCCTCTACAACTACCTGAAAGGTGGTTGTAGCCAGGAAGGGATTGGTCTCTTCTCCCAGGCAACCAGCACCAGAACAAGAGGACACAGTCTCAAGCTGTGCCAGGGGAGGTTCAAGCTCGAGGTGAGGAGGAAATTCTTCACCGAGCGAGTCATTTGTCATTGGAACAGGTTGCCCAGGGAGGTGGTGGAGTCATTGTCCCTGGAGGTGTTCAAGAGGGGATTGGACGTGGCACTTGGTGCCATGGTCTAGTCATGGGGTCTGTGTTGATAGGTTGGGCTCGATGATCCTCGAGGTCCTTTCCAACCTAAGTTATACTGTGATACTGTGATACTGTGATCTAATGGAAACCATTTCTTGCTGCTGCATTGCCTGTGAGCTGCCCTTCTGCAGAGTGCTGGATTGTTTGCCCCACTGCAGGGAGGAGGCTTTTCCTTCTCTAGATTCAGACTTCCTGCACATATGAATCAGATTTTCAACTGCCTCCACCCCTTTTGCCAGTAAAGACAAAGGTGGAAAGAAATCAAGCAGCGATGACTTTTCAGTGTGAAGCCTAACCACCCCCCTCCCCCATTTGCTGGTCATTACAGAGCAAACCCCTGGAGAACAAACACTGTCTGAAAAGCAGCTTTGGAAAAGAGTCCTTAGAGTGCAGTGGGGCTGCATTAAATACATGAAGGATAATCACACTGAGCTGATTTCCCCCCTCAGAATGCCAACTTTCCTGCAGGTATTCAGAAGACAAACATGGATAGGAGTGAACAATGTTTCCAATAACGTGGATGAATAGAGCCCAGGCTTATGAATTCCTGAGGAAAATGAACAAAGGCAACTTCATGCTGGCTCCTTGGCATGATAATAAAATGGAAGGTCTGTGCTGCTGCACTGAAAAAGACTACTCCTGAAATCTGGAGTCATTTCTTCAACCTGTCAGACCTATTTCCCTTGTTGTGCTGTGCTGGGAGTGACCGTTCTGAACACTCCCTAGGCTTTGTGTTCTCCTCAGAACGACACCTCTGGATGAAATGGAGTGGCAGGATTAATATACAACAGGAATTCAGAGTATTTGCTGAATCTGGACTTTATAACAGCATGGCATGGAGTCTCGTTTCAGAAATGAATTAAAAATGACTTGGCCAACTGCACTTTCAAGTAGGCTGGCAAACAGACAAGGGACCATAAATCAAGGTTAATGATAATGGCAGTGTACCAATTTGGATGGGAAGATGAACATAAGGAGTAATGAAGGAATTGGTGCTAGGCCCAGCTTTACTAAGAGCCATTATTTATATTGTTAATGGAAACTAAAGAACGCTGAAGTCAAAGCAGCTGCCAAAACCTACAGAGGATGGAGAAGACATCTTGCCTAGCTCCAACTATTTATTACTGGCTTAGATCATTTTCCTTTTCTCAGTTCTCCTGGAAAAAAACAAAAAAGAAAAGAAATTAAATGAAGAGAAAAAGGTACCTCAGGAAGAAGTGGCAAGGCTAAGAGGAAGGATGCACTGTCTAGAAGCGCCCTTCCCTCGACCTGGGAAAAGACCAGAGGAGCTGAGTGGTTAGATGACTGAAGGACTTGCAGGCTGGATAAATATGATTAAATCTGGAAGAAGGTTAAATTATGTTCCCCATTGGATTTGCTTTGGCCTGAGCTGTGCAGCTGGAGCAAGCTGTTTTGAAAACTTAGTGTCAGCTAAGAAGTTTCAGCAGAGATCAAGAAATAAAACTCGGCTTTTGGCGTGAAGCGGCTCCAGAGCCCAGAGTTTTAGTGCTTCATCTGTAAAGCTCAGATAGGTATTAACTAATTTAACTGCAACAGGTTTTAGTGCTTCATCTGTAAAGCTCAGATAGGTATTAACTAATTTAACTGCAACAGGTTTTAGTGCTTCATCTGTAAAGCTCAGATAGATATTAACTAATTTAACTGCAACAGGTTTTAGTGCCTCATCTGTGAAGCTCAGATCGGTATTAACGAATTTAACTGCAACAGTAATAAAGAGATGTTGAATTTGAAGAGTAACAGCATGAATTGAGAAGCCAAACAAATCACACATTGGAAACTCTAAAAAAAAACCACCCCACAATAAAGCAAATAATCAAATTTGTCCAAATGGTGACTAAGAGGGGAAAGAAAACCTGCTGAAAGTGTTTGTTTAAAGATGAAAATAGCCAGGGGAGTGATAGCCCAGGGGGCATGAGTAAGGAGGATGAACTCAGTGTAACTGTAAGCTGAGTATTAAAATTGTTGCTTAATACCAAATTTCTTCAGACTCTGATGTATTTATCAAGAAAGAAGATGGCAGCCCAACAACATCAGAGCTGGGAGGCTCCTTGTTGGTTTGATTCTGTTAAGCTGGAAGGGCAACGAGGCTGGGGAGAGGCCTTGAGCACAAGCCCTACAAGGAGAGACTTAGGGAGCTGGGATTGTTTAGTCTGGAGAAGAGGAGGCTCAGAGGAGACCTTATTGCTCTCTACAACTACCTGAAGGGAGGTTGTAGACAGGCAAAGGTTGGTCTCTTCTCCCAGGCAGCCAGTACCAGAACAAGAGGACACAGTCTCAAGCTGTGCCAGGGGAGGTTCAGGCTGGAGGTCAGGAGGAAGTTTTACACAGAGAGAGTGATTGCCCATTGGAATGGGCTGCCCGGGGAGGTGGTGGAGTCACCACCACTGGAGGTGTTCAGGAGGAGACTTGACAGGGTGCTTGGTTGCATGGTTTAGTTGGTTGGGTGGTGTTGGATGATAGGTTGGATGCGATGATCTTGAAGGTCTCTTCCAACCTGGTCTGGTCTGGTCTGGTCTATTCTATTCTATTCTAACAAGAGGACAAAGTCTCAAGCTGCGCCAGGGGAGGTTTAGGCTCAAGGTAAGGAGAAAGTTCTTCACTGAGAGAGTCATTCGCCATTGGAATGTGCTGCCCAGGGAGGTAGTGGAGTCACCATCCCTGGAGGTGTTCAAGAGGGGATTGGATGTGACACTTGGTGCCATGGTCTAGTCATGAAGTCTCTGGTGACAGGTTGGACTTGACGATCTTTGAGGTCTCTTCCAACCTTGTTGATACTGTGATACTGTGTAATGGAAGCATCCTGTGGAGTGTGCTCCTGTGCTAACTGTGGCAGGGGCAAACTAGAATTGAAGTGAAATATGGATGTGATCTTCCAAAGACAGAAGAAAAGAGCCTCTATCAGTGATGCTCTGGTAAGTTTTGATCACAGCCTTAAGGCTTGGCCAAGGGAAAATGAATGGGGCAGAAGTAATGAAATCAGTGCTCCCGTGATTGGGTGCTTTCCCTGACAGATGTGAGCACACTCTCCCAGTTTTACTGCCTTTAGAAACTGTGCCTCCTGTTTCCACAGTACTCTTAGCAATGGGACAAAGTATTTCAACAGGTCTCACAGCAAGGACTGGGTCCCAAGTCCACCCTCACAAAGGATTTCTTGAAACCAAAACAGAAGAATTATCTCTTGGCCTAGTGAATCTTTTATAACTCCAAGGGAAGTTGGCTGTCCAGAAGTGTGTATGAAATCATCCTCTAGCAGATCAATGTTTAGGCACTGGGACACGTGCATTTGATATTCCTTAGGCTAAGGAACAATTGGCAATAGGTGCTGCACAGGCCATGGGAGGGCTCTGCCTGCTGCATTAGTGGGTGACAAGCCAACACCACAACTGCCAAGACCTTTGCTAGCCTTTCCATGAAGAGCCTTGCTCAGCAGACCAGCTGTAGAAACCTTTACTGTATAAGAGAGAGAGAAGGGTGATTCACTTCTTCTGATATAAGCAGTGTGCTAGGCTTCTCCACGCTGCCAATGCCTGAGCCTGTGTGGCTGGTGTTGACAGAGTATGTGAGTTCCCCCTGAGAATGAAGACATCAAAGGGCCACCCTTCTGCAGTTAACAAGCCTGTGCCACCCATCAGACTTTGAACAGCCAGCCCTGACAAACACCATCTCCTGACAGCAGAATCTGCCTGGAAGTCAAACAAAGCTGGTGAGGGGTTTGGAGCCTAAGTCCTATGAGGAGAGGCTGAGGGAGCTGGGGTTGCTCAGCCTGGAGGAAAGAAGGCTCAGAGGAGACCTTCTTGCTGTCTACAACTACCTGAAGGGAGGTTGTAGCCACGTGGGGGTTGGTCTCTTCCCCCAGGCAACCAGCACCAGAACAAGAGGACACAGTCTCAAGCTGTGCCAGGGGAGGTTTAGGCTGGAGGTTAGGAAGAAGTTCTTCACAGAAAGAGACATTGGCCATTGGAATGTGCTGCCTAGGGAGGTGCTGGAGTCACCATCTCTGGAGGTGTTTAGGAAGAGACTGGATGAGGCACTTGGTCCCATGGTTTAGTTGATTAGATGGTGTTGGGTGATAGGTTGGGCCTGATGATCTCAAAGTTCTTTTCCAGCCTGCTTAATTCTATTCTGTTCTAAGTCCACTGTCAATCAAAGCTGCAGAGCTGACTTGAAGGAAGCAGGAGTGGGAAAATGATCTCTCTGAAGGCTACCTGCTTGCACTACATCACCTGTCATGTTAATGCTGAAAACCTTACCATGCTCTGGAAATTATTTGCTTCCAGTATACTCAGGAGATCTGGACCCTGTTTCTTCCTGCCCCAGAGGAATTCCCTGCACTGCAGGTGGTCCATCAAATAGCAGAGAAGGAATGGTTTGGGTTTAAAACAAGGCTTTTGCTTTTTGCAGCTCTGTTTGGGTGTTTATTGACAGGATGTAACAGACTTTTGTGTGACTTGCCTTGTAGAAGTGCACAAGCCATGAATAACGTCAGGGGCAGAGGTAAAAAGGAAAGGCCAAGCTATGCACAGAAACTTAAGATGCTTAAATCCTTAATTTGGAGCAGCATTCTCTGGGTGGATCTGCCTGACAGCAGCTATTGGCAAGGCAGATGCTGTGTCAGGGCTGTGCCTGCCTTCAGACAATGTGCTCTCCTCTTAGAGCTCCAGCTATCCCTGATGTTTCACTTTGTTACTAGACATAAAAATGTCTCTTTTTCTCCTACCAAAGACCTTCTGTCCCACTGCAAGCAGATCTTTGCTTTTCTGAGCACTCACTAATACCAACCTGGACTACCCTTAACCCCCAAAGCCAGGGGAGGTTCAGGCTGGGTGTTAGGAAGAAGTTCTTCATAGAAAGAGTAATTGGCCATTGGAATGTGCTGCCCAGGGAGGTGGTGGAGTCACCATCACTGGAGGTGTTTAGGAAGAGACTGGATGAGGCACTTGGTGCCATGGTTTAGTTGATTAGGTGGTGTTGGATGATAGGTTGGACTTGATGATCTCGAAGGTCTTTTCCAACCTGGTTTATTCTATTCTATTCTATTCTATTCTATTCTATTCTATTCTATTCTATTCTATTCTATTCTATTCTATTCTATTCTATTCTATTCTATTCTATTCTATTCTATCCCATCCCATCCCATCCCATCCCATCCCATCCCATCCCATCCCATCCCATCCCACTTTCTACTGAGCACCTCCATGATCATGTCCTGAAGTGCCACAGCTACTCATGCTTTGAACATTCCTGTACATGGTGACTCCACCTCCTCCCTTGACAGCCTGTTCCAGTGCCTGACCATTCTTCCAGTAAAGAAATTCTTCCCAATACCCAACCTAAACCTCCCCTGGTGCAGCCTGAGCCCATTAATTCTTGTTCTGTCATTAGGTACTTGGGAGAAGCAGCCAGCACTGGCCTCATTCCTACCTCCTTTCAGGTAGCTGCATAGAACAGTAAGATCTCTCAACCTCCTCTTCTGGCTAAGTAGTCCCAGCCCTCTCAGCCTCTCCTCATCAGACCTGCTCTCCAATATTCAGTGACTGTTTTCCTTAGCTAAAGGCTTCAACCACAATGCCATTATTACCAATACTGGAGGATCTGATGCAATGGGAATCTGACTTAGGAATCTGTCACATGCCAAATCCAACTTTCAGGGCGTTTTGTTCTCTTAATGTTATTTCAAGACATTAAATGAACCATACCCTGTGTTGTTTTTTTTTGCAGGAAAGATGGAGTGGATTCCACTTCTGTATGTTTCATCCTTCCAGTAAATGTTCAGGAGAGGCATAAAAAGCAGTCTGAGTGGATAGGCAGAGCTTTAATCCTGGAGCTGGGATTGCTTAGCAGCGTCCTTGTTTTTTTTCCAGTGTATGTATGTGCTGGCATAATCCTAGTTTGGACATAGTGTTGAATATATGTTAACACAAAGGGATTTACCAGCAGAACTCCTTCCCTGGCCAAAATCAGCTATGCAACAGTAAGCCCATGGCTGTAAGCACAGCTCTGGTTATTCCATTTCCAGGCACCGCTGAAGCAGGGAGGCCTTTTGCCTCAGAGAGCCCAAGTCCTTCATCTCTGAAGGGTGGTTGTAGCCAGGAGGGGATTGGTCTCTTCTCCCAGGCAACCAGCAGCAGAACAAGAGGACACAGTCTGAAGCTGCACCAGGGGAAGTTTAGGCTGGAGGTAAAGAGAAAGTTCTTCCCAGAGAGAGTTGTTAGCTGCCCAGGGAGGTGGTGGAGTCACCATCCCTGGAGGTGTTCAAGAGGGGATTGGATGTGGCACTTGGTGCCATGGCTTAGTCATGAGGTCTGTGGTGACAGGTAGGTCTTGATGATCTTTGAGGTCTCTTCCAACCTTGGTGATTCTGTGATACACCAAAAATGGCAGCAACCTTCCTGCTAGAGTGATGACCATTTCTTGTCAGCAAGCTATACATCACTCTGCTCTCTTCTGCATTTGGGGGATAGTCCTTCAGTGAATGTGTTCAAAGACATGGGGTGCCCTGGAAATGTTTGATTCTTTTGTGGTGTCTTTCAAAAGCTGCTTGTGTCGAGCAAGCCAAGTCTTTGATGTTGGTAGCCTGACACAAGTACTTGGAAATGTGTTGTTTGTGATCTGGTTTTTGGAGAACACTAGCACTGCCATGCTTTGATGATTCCTTCCTGGTTTGATGAATCCTTCCAGGAGGGGGTTGGTCTCTTCTCCCAGGCAGCCAGCACCAGAACAAGAGGACAAAGTCTCAAGCTGTGCCAGGGGAAGTTTAGGCTTAAGGTGAGGAGAAAGTTCTTCCCAGAGAGAGTTGTTAGATGTTGGAATGTGCTGCCCAGGGAGGTGGTGGAGTCACCATCCCTGGAGGTGTTCAAGAGGGGATTGGACACGGCACTTGGTGCCATGGTTTAGTAGTGATGAGGTGTTGGGTGACAGGTTGGAATTGATGATCTTTGAGGTCTTTTCCAATCTTGTGGATTCTATGATTCTATACTTCTTTAAGGGGAGAAAAAAAAAAATAAAAAAAAAAAATAGACAACAACATGAAAGTTGAGCCAGGAAACTTCTGTTTCAGTTGCAGCCAGATATCCAGCTGCAGGGTAAGGAAAACCTAGGGCATTCAGATTTAAACCCAAGCCAACCTGGATGGGCACTGCCCCGCTCATACATAGACTGCTCATAGATTCATAGTATGGTTTAGGCTGGAAGGGACCTTAAAGATCATCCAGTTCCAACCCCTGCTATGGGCAGGGACACCTCCCACCAGCCCAGGTTATTCAAGACCTCATCCAGCCTGGCCTTGAACACCTCCAGGGAGGGGACATCCACAAACTCCCTGGACATCCTGTTCCAGTGTCTCACCACCCTCACTGTCAAGAATTTCTTCCTAACCTCCAAGCTAATTCTCCCCTCCTCAAGCTTCAATCCATTCCCTCTCATCCTATGACTTGTAAAAAGGCTTTTTACTCCTTTCTTGTAGGACCCTGTGCTGAACACCTTCCCCTGACAGAGTGTTATAAACGTGGTAGTACTTCTGTACTAATACATGGAGTTAATTTAGGAGCAGAAGCATCAGTTTGATGTCCACACTGGTAGATATATGTGTAGAGATGGGGCACAGAGACACTTTGGGAGAATCTTTGCCAACTAAGCTGATTGCCTCTCCATCCCTGGCTTTATTTGCAGCTCAGGTGATCTGGTAACAGTGAAGGGAGGTTGACTATGGCTGTGTATATTGGTGAAGAAACTCAGCTTCTACAGCAGGGGGAATTGTACTCAGTCTAGCAAATGGTATTAGATCTGTGCCCAGAAGCCAACCCAGGTAACTGCTCTTGAATCATAGAATCACAGAATTGTTAGGGTTGGTAGGGACCTCAAGGATCATCCAGTTCCAACCCCCTGCCATGGGCAGGGACACCTCTCAGGGTCCTTGGCAGAGAAGCCCAGGCTGTACTTTTCCAAGCATGGCCCCTGGTTCATTGGAGCCTGCAGATGCTCTGCTGCTGTTTGCCACCTTCTTTCCCCAGCATCTTAGTAAGTCTGCCTGTGCAGTGCCTGGCCTTCCATGATTCATGGTGTTGCTCAGATTTCACACTGAGATGGAATGAAAGCATGATATCAGTTTGAGGAGCGTACAAATGGTTACAGGACTGTTCCAAAGCCGTTCTGGGACAACCTGTCATAAAATGAGGTTATGTATTTTCAGTCCTTTGTGGAGCCAGTCAGTCATTCCCAGAAGCAGCAGCAGAGTTAGGATGGTTTCCAGCTCACTGTATGTTTTCAGGGAATTTGCTGCAACAAATGAAAACCCCAGCCTGTCCTAGGAGGAGCAGGAGCCTATTGGACATCACTGGGTGTGTGGACTTGGATGAGACCTGCAAAACAAATATCTTGCAAGGGATCAGCAACATCAGATGCTGTTTAAGCCCTGATAAAGCAAATGTGCTAGGCATGTGGAGTCCAGAACGGGCCAGAGGAGATTTTAGACATTGCAAAACAAATGTCTTTGCAAGTGCAAATTCAGCATGCAGTCAGAGCTTGGGAGAGGCCTCGAACACAGCCCTGTGAAGAGAGGCTGAGGGAGCTGAGGTTGCTGAGACTGGAGAAGAGGAGGCTCAGAGGAGAGCTTATTGCTCTACAACTACCTGAAGGGAGGTTGTAGCAGGAGGGGGTTGGTCTCTTCTCCAGGCAACCAGCACCAGAACAAGAGGACACAGTCTCAAGCTGCACCAGGGGAGGTTTTGGCTGGATGTTAGGAAGAAGTTCTTCACAGGAAGAGAGATTGGCCATTGGAATGTGCTGTCCAGGGAGGTGGTGGAGTCACCATCACTGGAGGTGTTTAGGAAGAGACTGGATGGGGTGCTTGGTGCCATGCTTTAGTTGATTAGATGGTGTTGGGTGACAGGTTGGACTTGATGATCTTGAAGGTCTATTCCAACTTGGTCTATTCTATTCTATTCTATTCTATTCTATTCTATTCTATTCTATTCTATTCTATTCTATTCTATTCTATTCTATTCTATTCTATTCTATTCTATTCTATTCTATTCTACCAGTCACAAAAAGTTATCAGTTTGTAACTTATTTTCCCTTTTTTTTCCCCTGCCTTTTTTCCCCTTCTTGTTAGTTGCTTTCATTAAGAAGGTTTTAGAGATTTCCTGCAAGACTCATCTCATGCTCTTGATATTTTTAAGAGGTGTGCTGCTGAAAAAAATACTGCTGTCCAAAATGATCTCCTGCAGTGTCAAACTCCTCTGCATTTTTCAATTTGTTTTAAAGATACTGGTGTAATTAAATCTTGTCTAGCACAGAACAGTGTGGCAGAAAGGAGGAGGGCAGGGATTGTGGCCAAAAGGAGGAGGGCAGGGATTGTGGCCCCTGTGCTCATCACTGGTGGGGCCATACCTTGAATGCTGAGTTCATTTTTGGGCCCTTCACTCCAAGAAGGACATTGAGAGGCTGGAGGAGGTCCAAAGAAGGGCAAAGAAGCTGGTGAAGGGTCTGGAGAACAGGGCTGGGGAGGAGCAGCTGAGTGACCTGGGGTTGTTTAGTCTGAAGAAGAGGATGCTGAGGGGAGACCTCATTGCTCTCTAGAGGTCCCTGAATGGAGGCTGCAGTGAGGTTGGTCTCTTCTCCCTAGTATCAAGTGATAGAACAAGAGGAAATTGTGCCTGAAATTGTGCCAGGGGAGGCTTAGGTTGGACATGAGGAAGAATGTCTGTCCTGCAAGAGGTTGGAACAGGCTGCCCAGGGAGGTGGTGGAGTCACCATCCCTGGAAGTGTTCAAGAAACTTGTGGCCATGGCACTTGGGGACATGGTTTAATGGCCATGGTGGTGTTGGCCTGACAGTTTGGCTACATGATCTTAGAGGGCTTTTCCAACCAAAACAATCCTATGACTCTATGACTGAACCAGACTGGCTGAGGCACTTGGTGCCATGGTTTAGTTGATTAGATGGTGTTGGGTGATAGGTTGGACTTGATGATCTCAAAGGTCTTTTCCAACCTGGTTAATTCTGTTCTATTCTAAACATGAAGCTATTAAAATTGATCCTCTGCCTCCTTGACAGCTTGTGTGTACAGGGCCCAGTGCAGTTCAGTAGTTTAATGTTTAGGGCTGAGTTTGGGTATGGCAATGCTGTGTCTGCTCTGCCTGCAGCTCTAACAGGAGATTTAAATCAGTATTTCATCCCTGACTTCCTAATGAGGTCATCAAACTTTGACCATAGGAAAGGGAGAGGTGTGGCATTGCCTGTCTCTTAGGGGCTGGGATGGATCCCAAAGGATGGATCCTCTGAGCATCCCACCTGTGCAGGCAACTCCCTGTTAGTTAAATATCCAGGGCAGGGCTGGAGATGGTTGTGTGTTGGGCAGGCATCACTCACCATGGTGAATGGAAGGTGCCAAGTGCCACATCCAGGCACCAGAAATCAGTGAGCACCAGAGCCCTCACACATACTTTTCTTGGGATCCACCAGGATATGAACCATAGAATCATAGAATCAATAAGGTTGGAAAAGACCTCAAAGATCACCAAGTCCAACCTGTCACCCAACACCTCATGACTACTAAACCATGGCTTCAAGTGCTATATCCAATCCCCTCTGGAACACCTCCAGGGATGGTGACTCCACCACCTCCCTGGGCAGCACATTCCAATGGCTAACAACTCTCTCTGGGAAGAACTTTCTCCTCACCTTGAGCCTAAAATTCTGTCACCCTGTTGGGATGCATCCTCTGGGCTTCTGTCCATGCTGTCACCCTGTTGGGATGCATCCTCTGGACTTCTGTCCTGAGCACAAACTCTCTTTCAAAGGCTCCAGCCAGGGACAACTTTTAAAGAGCAGTGAGAAACAGAGAAGGTTGAGCCAACACTAACCTTTTGGGTCACATTCTAATGGCTACAGATTGCAGTAGGAAATGAGAAAAGTGGGATGATTTTCTCTTTTTTTTTAATCTGTTTGAGGTTTTCCAACTATTCCTGCAGCCTAGGAGGTGTCCTGACCAGGCTTTGCCTCAGAGCATTGTGGTGAAGCAAGCATGGCTGTGCACTCGGGAGGCCTTATAGAGAAAGGCAGCTACCAGTGAAGCTTGGCTCTTCCCAGGGTTAACAGCAGCTGAATGAGAGTTTTCCACATCACACATAGGAGTTTAGATTATTAGACAATTACAGCTGACTTGCTGGGTCTGGCCTTAACCTTTGCTTGCCTTTCTCTCTGTACTGGGGATATATAGCTCCCTCCTTGTACCTCGAAGAGGGGTTTAATATCTATCTTCAGTTACCTCATCCCTTCCATCTTCCCACCAGTGGATGATAGCTCCTGAGGGAGGTACTTAGGATTTTGTGTGGTCCAGCCTTTGGATGCAAGCATCAGCCTCTTTCCTTATGGGACTGCTTCATATCCCACTTCATTTTGATGGTAGAAATTGTATTCCAGGTTGAATTTTCCTTTTTCAGACCTCATCCTATGAGAGCCCAACTACTTGTACCAGGCAACGAAGCCAAATGGGGCTCAGACAGGTAGACACTTGCTAAGTCCAAATGTGATGAGTCTAGCTTCCCTGAGCTTGGAAGAGTGCTATGGATGTGACAGGGTGGTGAAGCAATGACATTTCCATCACAGTGCTGAATGAGGCTCCTGAGCCCCTTCCCACCTTGGCACGGGGCTGAGTGCAAGCTGACAGCCTGGACCTGTGTCTCCACTCTCCATCCAGAATTTCCATCAGTGTGATTTATCTTTGTGCAGGCTGCTGAAGAGATGATTTTTCTACCCACAGAGATAAAATGCAGTTTAAAACCTGATTTTCAGCCCACTGCTACTGACCACAACTGGGGCTGGATCTCATTCCTGTGTTTCTCCTCCTCCTTTCACTTCCTGAGTCCAGGCTCCAGGTAAATTTGCAGTCCTCTGTGTCAGGCTACAGGCCACACTGAACACAGGCAGGGCATTCTGAAGGGATGCTGGAAAGACTGTCAGAGTTTATTAGAAGATGGAAACACTCCTGTTTGTGATGTGCAATTAGGGAACTGCAAATCTTTCCTGAACATCTGAGTAGTTGGGATCAAAAATTCTGACAGCCTGATACCCTTTGTGGTATGCAGACCCTGCACTGGAGTGGAGTGGAGTGGAGTGGAGTGGAGTGGAGTGGAGTGGAGTGGAGTGGAGTGGAATAGAATAGAATAGAATAGAATAGAATAGAATAGAATAGAATAGAATAGAATAGAATAGAATAGAATAGAATAGAATAGAATAGAATAGAATAGAATAGACCAGGCTGGAAAAGACCTTAAAGATCATAAAGTCCAACCTATAATCCAACACCATCTAATCAACTAAACCATGGCACCAAGTGCCTCATCCAGTCTCTTCTTAAACACCTCCAGTGATGGTGACTCCACCACCTCCCTGGGCAGCACATTCCAATGGCCAATCTCTCTTTCTGTGAAGAACTTCTTCCTAACATCCAGCCTAAACCTCCCCTGGTGCAGCTTGAGGCTGGGTCCTTGCTCAAACATCTCTCTCTTTGAAGGTGTGATCTTCTTCACTGTCTCCTTCATGGCCACAAAGCATCATTTAATGTCAGGTGCCTGCTGAGGGAACCTGCTGCTCCTGTTCCACCAGGGGCTCCTGCACCCTTTCTCCTACCCTTCCCCAAAAGCCAGATCAGACACTTCTCTTTGTAACAGAGATTGTTTGCTGGGAGTAGGGACAGGTTTGCGTTGCTTCCAAAGCAATTCCTACAGCAGCAACTGGAGAGGCCTTGTAGAAACACCAGCCTCAAGCATTTACTCACTGTCCTTTGCCTTATCTATGAGCAAACTAAAAACAGAGGTGAATGATGGAGCTGCAAGCAGCGCTGCTGGGCAGGGCATTGAAATGATGATTAACAAGAAATGGTTTATAATTGCAGCAGAAATAGTAGGAGCTAAATATAGGCCTTTGGATGCATTTGGAATCTGGAGCTGGCAGTTTTGTCTTTGTGGTATTTGTACTGGTTTCCTTATTTGAACCAACACAAAGTGTTTGGGTCGGTGTTTTTTTCTTCTCAGACACCAAGGATTTCAGTGATCCAACATTCTTGGTGCACAGCAGCATGGAATGTCTGAGGCAAATGTTAAAACCAGCTTTTTCCCCCCAGGAAAAGCTCCTGTCATGATGTCAAACTGGACTTTAATGAGCCCCCAGAGGGTGCCAGAAGGAAGCTATAAATTAGTGCAAATTCTATGTGTCTGTGACATTTCTGTAGAATTAACCAGGTTGGAAAAGACCTTCGAGATCATCAAGTCCAACCTATCACCCAACACCATCTAATCAACTAAAGCATGGCACCAAGCACCCCAGCAAGTCTCTTCCTAAACACCTCCAGGGATGGTGACTCCACCACCTCCCTGGGCAGCACATTCCAATGGCAAATCTCTCTTTCTATAAAGAACTTCTTCCTAACATCCAGTCTAAACCTCCCCTGGTGCAGCTTGAGACTGTGTCCTCTTGTTCTGCTGCTGGTTGTCTGGGAGAAGAGACCAACCCCCACCTGGCTACAACCTCCCTTCAGGTAGTTGTAGACAGCAAGAAGGTCTCCCCTGAGCCTCCTGCAGGCTAAACAACCCCAGCTCCCTCAGCCTCTCCTCACAGGGCTGTGCTCCAAACCCCTCCCCAGCTTTGCTGCCCTTCTCTGAACACCTTCCAGCAACTCAACATCTTTCCTAAGCTGAGGGTCCCAGATCTGGACACAGGACTCAAGGTGTGGCCTAACCAGTGCTGAGTACAGGGGCACAATGACTTCCCTGCTCCTGCTGGCCACACTGTTCCTGATGCAGGCCAGGATGCCATTGGCCCTCTTGGCCACCTAGGCACACTGCTGGCTCATGTTCAGCCAGCTGTCAACCAGTACCCCCAGGTCCCTTTCTGCCTGGCTGCTCTCCAGCCGCTCTGACGCCAGTCTGTAGCACTGCCTGGGATTATTGTGGCCAATTTGTACATTTGTAGCATCTGTCTATATTGTGCCAATTCTGTGCTATTTGTTGAACTTTGATTGAGGAGTTCAGGGTGGTGAAACTTCTACTCTGTAGAGATATACAAGTGATTTCCCCCTGCACTTATCCCAGGCCAGAAGTACCCAGAGAGACACCTGAGTATGATGTGGTGAGGCACTGGAACAGGTTGCCCAGGGAGGTGATAGAAGCCTCATCCCTGGAGGTTTTTTAAGGCCAGAATCATAGAGTTGTCAGGGTTGGAATGGACCTCAAGGACACCCAGTTCCAACCCCGTTGCCATGGCCAGGGACACCTCAAACTAGATTCAGGTTGCTCACAGCCACATCCAGCCTGGCTGCAAAAGCCTCCAGGGATGAGGCTTCCACCACCTCCCTGGGCAACCTGTGCCAGTCTCTCACCACCCTCATGGGGAACTTCTTCCTAACATCCAATCTGAATCTATCCATTTCTACTTTTGTTCCAGTGATTCTCTCAGCTGGCTGTAGCTGCCTTAAAGCTCAGGGTCTGATCTCAGCTGATTGTCTCCTTCTGTGACTGGGGAGAAAGGACTCCTCCCACCTTCACACATGATTAGTGCTGCCCCTTGGAACTGTGCCCACGTAGTCACTGCTGAAAAAGCCCAGATGCCAGTTCAAAGAATCTTACCCTAATAACAGAATTGCCCACAAAAAAAAACCCTCCAGGATCAGAGAGAGCCAATAATTCACTTGAAGACATCCCTTCAGGAGAGATTTTATGCAACTTTTCCTTTCCAAAACAAGTAATTCTGCTAAAAATAGCAATGCTGCTTCGGTTGGATCCCAACAGAAACAAACAAACAAAGCCAGCTTCTCATTAGGGAGGGCAATCACTGAACAACAGGATCTGACTCTCCACCACAGCCTGCTTCTAGCTACAGGCTCTGTGACAAAGTACTGACAAAGCAGCAGCAGAAGCCCAGCTGCAGAAGCAGAGCTGTTGACTGAGCTCCCTGGTGACAGAGCTCTCCAGTGACAGCAAGTTCCACCCTCACCTCTCCATCAGGTCTGCCAGCGTGTGAGTTCACAAGGCAGTCAGGAGGGGCAAAGACATCCCTGCATCAGCTTTCAGCCCTTCAAGACCAAAACAAAGAGCACATACTTGGCAGCAGTCTGATTTCTATGGTTACTGATGAATAACAGCACAGCTGGGGAACTGTTGCTACAGCCCACGAGCGGAGATATTTCAGAGGTCACACTCAAGTAAAACCTTTGCAAAAGCACTGGGGTTTCTCAGAGACAATAAAACCGAGGCCTGGACCTTGTACTCTTTCAATTAGCATCAAATGGGCTACCCCACTGGTCATAAATTGTCCCTCATGATTCGCCCACATGACCTGGTGGGATTGTTGATTTGTGCCTGATCTGTGCTTCCTTTCTTATCTGTTAGGTTACAAGGCATGAAGCCCTGCTAGCTTCACTGCAACACAAGATACCTCTAAATAATGGGCAGAATTAACTTTAAAAGCCTTTGGGGAAGGAAAAGCCTCTTGCTTTGTTTTACACAGGCTGAGGGGAGACATCATTGCCCTCAACAGCTTCCTAACAGGAGGTTGTAGTTAGGTGTATGTGTAGGGGGGTCAGTCTCTTCCCCCTAGTATCAGGGGATAGAAGGAGAGGCAATGGCCTCAGGTTGCACCAGGGGAGGTTTAGGTTGGATACTAGGAAAAAATTATTCACTGCAAGAGTAGTCAGGGATTGGAACAGGCTGCCCAGAGAAATGATGGAGTCACCATCCCTGAGGTGTGCCAGAAACGTGTGGTCATGGCACTGCAGGACATGGTTGGATGGCCATGGTGGTGTTGGGTTGATAGTTGGGCTCAATGATCTTAGAGAGCTTTTTCACCCCAAATAATTCTATGACTCCATGATTCTGTTCAAGAGGGAAATGAAGGCAAAATTCACCTGTTTTTTTTTTTGCCTGGCATCTTCTAGCTGTGAGCTCTTCTGAAGCTAATCCATTCCTGAAACTGCCTGGGGTTAGAGACTCTGTCAGAATTTGGTTTACTTTAAGAGTTTTTTTAAAAGCAACATGTAGTCAAGGAATGGGAAAGCTACTTTATGTGTCTGTGGGTAGAACTGGAAAGGACACTGTTCCAAAAGCAGTGTCACTATTAATGCCCTGATCCTTGAGTGGAACCACAAAACTCACGTCTGATGTCAATGCCGCTGTGGCGAGTTCCTGTTTTACCCAGGATTAGCATCAGAGAAGACAAATGAAATCCATGTAAATCCTTTTGCAAGACTCCTCTTTCTACATACTGTCTCTGCACACACTGGAACAAGCAAGCCATCGAGAAGAAGCCCACTGATATCAGTGGAGTTTCACCTGGGATGGGTTTAGCCCCCTTGCACTTAACTGTGTCATCACCCTCCGGCCAGGCTGAACAACTCATTAGTGGCATGCAGATGGATTTCTGAACATGTGTGTATAACCTAACTCTGAATCAGCACAGTAGAAACTCCTCTCAGTAGCTCCTCTGGGCAACCAAGGACACCAGGAGATTGACTAAATAAATATAAACAAAGAATGTTTTTCTTCCAGTGTGCTCCCCATCGGGAGCACTGGCTGTTTTTCCAGCTCTGAGCCACGTCTGCCCAGGCAGCCAAGAGGGCTAATGGCATCCTGGCCTGCATCAGGAACAGTGTGGCCAGCAGGAGCAGGGAGGTCATTCTGCCCCTGTACACTGCACTGGTTAGGCCACACCTGAAGTACTGTGTCCAGTTCTGGGCCCCTCAGTTTAGGAAGGAGGTTGACTTGCTGGAACGAGTCCAGAGAAGGGCAACGAAGTTGGTGAGGGGTTTGGAACACAGCCCTGTGAGGAGAGGCTGAGGGAGCTGGGGTTGCTCAGCCTGGAGAAGAGGAGGCTCAGGGGTGACCTTATTACTCTCTACAATTACCTGAAGGGAGGTTGTA